>NC_092561.1:16140288-16175555 GCF_037975245.1 Apostichopus japonicus
GCTATATGCCTCGTTAGTTGTTACAAGTTTCAAATTTCTAAGACTATTAATAATAAAGCCCTTAGGATCTGACTTAACACCCCAGATGCATTGCTACCAGTAAGCTCATTGAAGCAGCAAAACTCAATATCTATTTTTATTTCAAACCCCAAAAGTTACAAAAATTATTAATAAATAATAATAATAATAATAAGTTCCCTTTATCCCCTAATCCAAGATCTCTTGCTAAATACTTAATTCATAAAACCTGCGGCCAAAATCATGTGAAAAGTTCCCTACATACATTATATATAGTTTTTTAATTTTTTTTATTTTATGGGATGTTAGATTTCTGTCCAGCAGGAGTTTTCACTCAAATCTTGGGGTTTCTGACCTTTGGTTTTTGGCTGAGGGTCCGAAGCCCCACGATTATTAGGGTTGCAGCTAGCTGATACATCTAACTTAAAAGGAGAAATAAGACACTGACGCAAGCATGTTTGAGGAGAGGAATGAGTATGTCTTTCTGGGTGATTTGATGGCCCTTAAAAGAGCCGTTGGTAATCGATGGGCGATTGCAATGCAACCTCCCCTTTAAGCCTTCTTGCCTCCGGATGTCTTCTTGGGTAGAAGGACAGCCTGGATGTTTGGAAGAACACCTCCCTGGGCGATGGTGACTCCGCTCAAGAGTTTGTTCAACTCCTCGTCGTTTCGGATGGCGAGTTGGAGATGACGGGGGATGATCCTGGTCTTCTTGTTGTCACGTGCAGCGTTACCGGCCAATTCCAAGATCTCGGCGGCGAGGTATTCTAGTACGGCAGCCAGGTAGACGGGTGCGCCAGCGCCGATCCTCTGGGCGTAATTTCCTCTTCGCAGGAACCTGTGTACACGACCTACTGGGAATTGAAGCCCTGCTCTTGCAGATCGACTCTTGGCCTTTGCCCTGGCCTTACCACCTTTGCCCCTGCCAGTCATGATGAAGTAAATTTGGGTATGTTTTCGACTTGAAACGAATCAAAGAAATGATTTGCCTGCCGGAAAGCTCTCATTCAAGTAGTCCGGACTCTAAAGCTACAGCACAGTGCCCTTATGAGGGGATTCTTTGCCACCCTTTGCCCTGATCGTACAATGCGTGAAAGAATTAAGAAAAGCTTCCGCATTGTGATTGGCCAGCTCGTGTGTGCTGTGCAATGCATAGCACGTGCTTTGTCAATATGGGAAGTTTTTCTGCTTCGCTGAAGTGATATCAAATCTGTCATAAATACATTTCGCAGCGTGGAGGACACTCATTCACTCATCGCTTTACTTACCGTATCGCAACGAAAACTTCACGTCCAAAATGGCACCAAAAGCTGCAGGAAAGGGAGCAAAGAAGGCCGCCAAGTCCAAGGCACCTCGCAACCCAGGAGACAAGAAGAGGCGAAGGACCAGGCGTGAGACTTACAGTATCTACATCTACAAAGTCATGAAGCAGGTCCACCCAGACACCGGTATCTCTAGCCGTGCTATGTCTATCATGAACAGCTTCGTGAACGACATCTTCGAGCGTATCGCCGCCGAAGCTTCCCGTTTGGCCCACTACAACAGGAAGTCCACCATCACCCAGTCGGGAGGTCCAGACCGCCGTCAGACTGTTGCTGCCTGGTGAGCTCGCCAAGCATGCCGTCTCAGAGGGTACCAAGGCTGTCACCAAGTACACCACCTCCAAGTAGATTGTTCTTCTCGTGTAGAAGGCTCGACATCCAACGGCTCTTTTAAGGGCCATCCTATATTCCAGAAACGGCAGACTTATCTCCCCCTCCTCAAACATGCAGTTTCGTTGTCTCTTATTTTAAGTAATCTAACATTGTATCATATATACCTGTTACTCTCAAGCCATTGACCGTGTAGTTGATCACGTTCTGGGGCCCGTTTATCGATAATAATAATATTAATAAGTGATATTTATATAGCGCATAATCAGCAAAGCTGCGCCAAAAAAAGAAAAAAAAAAGAAGTAAAAGCCAAAGGCAACAATATAAAAAAAAAAAAAAAAAACACACCCGTACTAAACGATACTAAAACGCATATAGTCCAAAACAATTTAAGAAGCATGTAAATAGATTCAATCATAGTCCAGGTTTAAATATATATAAGTATGAGGAACTATAGTACAGTAAGAGAATTATTGTAAAAGCCTAAATACTAAACGATACAAAATAGAGCCCTAAACGTAGTAAATAAATGAAAATTTTTAAATTAAAAAAAAAAAAAAAACATTACAGTAAGAGAATTATTACAAAATCCTAAAACAGATCAAATACCCAATACTGAACGATACAAAATAGAGTCTAAACGTACTAAATAAATGAAAGATAAATATTAAAAAAAATAAAATGTTCAGAATTAAGTAACTAGTTCCAAACGTAGTATCTATGCACAATAACAGTTAAAACACAGTCAATCACACAGTAAAAGCGAGTCTAACATAATATGCTTTCAAAGCAGTTTTTAAAAGTGGTAAGAGAAATGCATACACTCACAGAGTTCGGTATAGGCATTCTGGGAGCGCTGACTGAGAAGGCTCTGTCGCCGGTCTTGCATCTTGTTCTCTTCTCCTTGAGCAATTCCTGCGATGATGACCGTAGGGTTCTGCTAGGTTTGTACGGTGTAAGGAGACAAGACAGGTATTAGAATCCATAATAATCCATAATAAATCCAACAATAACGATAAATAACCTCTAAGTCCTCCCCCACCACACACAAACACTCAATAGTTTCACTTGCGATGATCGCGACATAGCCACATATGAAAATCCGCTCTTTAGTAAGACTGACGTTCATTTTTCGCCACTGTCAACTTCTGCACCTTTCTAGCTAATTAGTCTGGAACAATAGCATGCGTGTTACGTAATCGACTCGCCAAGCCTAGCGAGCTTGGAAAAGTAACTTCCTCGGCTCACATTACCAGTGATCTACCGCGTGAGCCAAATAAAATGCCCGAGGCAAGGGAAACTGTTCTGGCAGTGGTAAAAAAAGGGCGCATTTTCAAATGATATGTTGTCTCGCATTTGGGACTAATCGTGTAACGGTACAGTCGTGCATGCATTGTGTTCAATGGACAAGTAGCGATTCGGGAGGGGGGTGGAGGGGTGGGGGAAGTTCGTATTGTCTTGCTTCTTGGGTCGTATGTCTTAGAACTTCACTGGTTTGCTGTATTGGTGAACTGGGGGTTGTTGCAGAATTTTATTACGTATAATAACCGACTTCACTTGAGTATAAATAAAAGGAGTTTACCCCTGCTCGACCTTCGCAAGAGGTCCTACGGGGGATAATATTGAAGTTTTGTAGAATAGACACTTCTTTTTTTTTCCTAGGGAAAGTTGTCTATATAAACAAACAGGAGGTCGGAACTGAAGAGCCAATTAGGTAGGGATTACTAAAGGGGGGGGGGACTTCACTTGAGGGAGGGGGTGGATTTCAATTACGGTGTTTTGAAATTTCTAGCAAAATTGCCTATGCATATAACTTATTTTGCCCGATGCTGGCGTATACATACACACACACATACATTCACTCACACAAAGAAAAGAATTAAGACGACGAATTGCATGTTTCGAGGGAGAGGAATGAGTAACTCTCTCTGGGGATATTTGATGGCCCTTAAAAGAGCCGTTGGATTTCGATTCGTCTTCGTGACAGGAAAGATGCATCTAGCCTCCGAATCCGTACAGGGTACGCCCTTGACGTTTCAAGGCATAGACGACGTCCATGGCGGTGACAGTCTTTCTCTTGGCGTGCTCACAGTATGTGACGGCATCACGGATGACGTTTTCTAAGAAGACCTTCAGGACACCACGGGTCTCTTCGTAGATGAGTCCGGAGATACGTTTTACTCCACCACGACGAGCGAGACGACGGATGGCGGGTTTGGTGATACCCTGGATGTTATCACGCAACACTTTTCGGTGACGCTTGGCGCCTCCCTTTCCAAGTCCCTTTCCTCCTTTACCACGTCCAGACATGTTGATTGTTGTTGTTCTATGTAAGAGTACTCACAGTAAAATGTAGAAAGTCCCTCAATGTGTGGCATTATATTAGCGATACCCGTCAAGCAGGCGATGTTTTGAACGGACGTAAGCGAACTACCCCGATGTCTGCATCAGAACCCGTGGGAATGGAAGCTCGGCGGAGTTTGATGCCGTTTCTTGTTCGTCGTGTGATGTTCTATGTTATGAAATATCGGTGAGGGGTGAATTCGATAAGGCCAAATTTGTCCCGAATGGTCGAATATTGGCTTCACCCTGTCATTCCGTTAAAATATCACACGTAAAATTACACTTGACGCTAACTCTGTGTTAGCCTAATCTGACCAATCGACGAAGGTAATGTTCATGACGTCACAATTGGGGATTGCTGACTGACTGTCAAATGCGAAGCTGGAGGGTTTTCGATAAGAGTTTTCAACAATTTTTCGTCATTTTAAATGGCAGAAAGTCTAAGAAATAGATACTTTATGAAAGTGACTACCATTTTCCTGCCCGGCATGAGCAGTTTCGACTACCGTTCGCTTAAATTAGGCTCCTGAAATTTGCCATTGCCGCTTAGCTAATCAGAACGACTCGCGGCTGTCGCACTCGGCCAATCAGAATCGAGCACAGGTCGAGTGACGCGATTAGCGGGTTGTTTGAGGGGAGCTGCTTATAACGTGCGGTTTCTTGTAGTCCGTGCTTCATTACATCTTTGTACTGATAGAACACAGACTGAGAAAATATGGCTCGTACCAAGCAAACCGCACGTAAATCCACTGGAGGAAAGGCTCCACGAAAACAGTTGGCAACCAAGGCCGCCCGTAAGAGTGCCCCTGCCACCGGTGGTGTCAAGAAGCCACATCGTTACAGGCCAGGAACTGTCGCCCTTCGTGAGATCAGGCGTTACCAGAAGAGTACCGAGCTGCTCATCCGCAAACTGCCCTTCCAGCGTCTCGTACGTGAGATCGCCCAGGACTTCAAGACCGAGCTTCGATTCCAGAGCTCCGCAGTCATGGCTCTCCAGGAAGCCAGCGAAGCCTACCTCGTCGGCCTCTTCGAAGACACCAACCTTTGCGCCATCCACGCCAAGCGTGTCACCATCATGCCCAAGGACATCCAGCTGGCTCGCCGAATCCGAGGCGAACGTGCTTAGATCGTATCTGTCTCCGACGGATTCTCGAAAACCAACGGCTCTTTTAAGGGCCATCATATCTACCAGTTAAAGCAGATTTTTCTCTCCCTCCGAACATGCAACTTGTCGTCTCATTATTATTTTTTTTTTTTTTTTTTTTTTTTAATGATTATCATTATTATTGTAATTATTACTTCTATGCTGGGTGGTTGGTGATTCCCTTCGTGCATGATGCAATTCACTAATCAATAATCAAAGTGAGCTTATCCCTAACTCATAATCATAACCCCTAATCCACACACACACACACTCTATCCTAATCGCCTTGGTATTATAAGCGTGTTAACATGGGTTGACACACATCAGCGTGTATGTTAACGATCTCCAATACAAGAGAAGTAAATCTTAAAAACGTAGTAATATCTCTATCGTTCAAAGCACGGAAGATCTTAAATTTAATACCACTGCCATAACAGTTTACCTGCCTCGGGCATTTCAATAGGCTCTCGCAGTAGATCGGGGGAAAATTTGAGCTGATGCTCGTTCCCTCGGCTTGGCTTTGCGAATTGATTACGTAACACACCGACTAAAATTTCCAGACTTAATAACATTGAAAGGTGCGAAACGATTAATACTTGCGGTAGTATATGCCTCGTTAGTTGTTACAAGTTTCAAATTTCTAAGACTATTAATAATAAAGCCCTTAGGATCTGACTTAACACCCCAGATGCATTGCTACCAGTAAGCTCATTGAAGCAGCAAAACTCAATATCTATTTTTATTTCAAACCCCAAAAGTTACAAAAATTATTAATAAATAATAATAATAATAATAAGTTCCCTTTATCCCCTAATCCAAGATCTCTTGCTAAATACTTAATTCATAAAACCTGCGGCCAAAATCATGTGAAAAGTTCCCTACATACATTATATATAGTTTTTTAATTTTTTTAATTTTATGGGATGTTAGATTTCTGTCCAGCAGGAGTTTTCACTCAAATCTTGGGGTTTCTGACCTTTGGTTTTTGGCTGAGGGTCCGAAGCCCCACGATTATTAGGGTTGCAGCTAGCTGATACATCTAACTTAAAAGGAGAAATAAGACACTGACGCAAGCATGTTTGAGGAGAGGAATGAGTATGTCTTTCTGGGTGATTTGATGGCCCTTAAAAGAGCCGTTGGTAATCGATGGGCGATTGCAATGCAACCTCCCCTTTAAGCCTTCTTGCCTCCGGATGTCTTCTTGGGTAGAAGGACAGCCTGGATGTTTGGAAGAACACCTCCCTGGGCGATGGTGACTCCGCTCAAGAGTTTGTTCAACTCCTCGTCGTTTCGGATGGCGAGTTGGAGATGACGGGGGATGATCCTGGTCTTCTTGTTGTCACGTGCAGCGTTACCGGCCAATTCCAAGATCTCGGCGGCGAGGTATTCTAGTACGGCAGCCAGGTAGACGGGTGCGCCAGCGCCGATCCTCTGGGCGTAATTTCCTCTTCGCAGGAACCTGTGTACACGACCTACTGGGAATTGAAGCCCTGCTCTTGCAGATCGACTCTTGGCCTTTGCCCTGGCCTTACCACCTTTGCCCCTGCCAGTCATGATGAAGTAAATTTGGGTATGTTTTCGACTTGAAACGAATCAAAGAAATGATTTGCCTGCCGGAAAGCTCTCATTCAAGTAGTCCGGACTCTAAAGCTACAGCACAGTGCCCTTATGAGGGGATTCTTTGCCACCCTTTGCCCTGATCGTACAATGCGTGAAAGAATTAAGAAAAGCTTCCGCATTGTGATTGGCCAGCTCGTGTGTGCTGTGCAATGCATAGCACGTGCTTTGTCAATATGGGAAGTTTTTCTGCTTCGCTGAAGTGATATCAAATCTGTCATAAATACATTTCGCAGCGTGGAGGACACTCATTCACTCATCGCTTTACTTACCGTATCGCAACGAAAACTTCACGTCCAAAATGGCACCAAAAGCTGCAGGAAAGGGAGCAAAGAAGGCCGCCAAGTCCAAGGCACCTCGCAACCCAGGAGACAAGAAGAGGCGAAGGACCAGGCGTGAGACTTACAGTATCTACATCTACAAAGTCATGAAGCAGGTCCACCCAGACACCGGTATCTCTAGCCGTGCTATGTCTATCATGAACAGCTTCGTGAACGACATCTTCGAGCGTATCGCCGCCGAAGCTTCCCGTTTGGCCCACTACAACAGGAAGTCCACCATCACCAGTCGGGAGGTCCAGACCGCCGTCAGACTGTTGCTGCCTGGTGAGCTCGCCAAGCATGCCGTCTCAGAGGGTACCAAGGCTGTCACCAAGTACACCACCTCCAAGTAGATTGTTCTTCTCGTGTAGAAGGCTCGACATCCAACGGCTCTTTTAAGGGCCATCCTATATTCCAGAAACGGCAGACTTATCTCCCCCTCCTCAAACATGCAGTTTCGTTGTCTCTTATTTTAAGTAATCTAACATTGTATCATATATACCTGTTACTCTCAAGCCATTGACCGTGTAGTTGATCACGTTCTGGGGCCCGTTTATCGATAATAATAATATTAATAAGTGATATTTATATAGCGCATAATCAGCAAAGCTGCGCCAAAAAAAGAAAAAAAAAAGAAGTAAAAGCCAAAGGCAACAATATAAAAAAAAAAAAAAAACACACCCGTACTAAACGATACTAAAACGCATATAGTCCAAAACAATTTAAGAAGCATGTAAATAGATTCAATCATAGTCCAGGTTTAAATATATATAAGTATGAGGAACTATAGTACAGTAAGAGAATTATTGTAAAAGCCTAAATACTAAACGATACAAAATAGAGCCCTAAACGTAGTAAATAAATGAAAATTTTTAAATTAAAAAAAAAAAAAAAACATTACAGTAAGAGAATTATTACAAAATCCTAAAACAGATCAAATACCCAATACTGAACGATACAAAATAGAGTCTAAACGTACTAAATAAATGAAAGATAAATATTAAAAAAAATAAAATGTTCAGAATTAAGTAACTAGTTCCAAACGTAGTATCTATGCACAATAACAGTTAAAACACAGTCAATCACACAGTAAAAGCGAGTCTAACATAATATGCTTTCAAAGCAGTTTTTAAAAGTGGTAAGAGAAATGCATACACTCACAGAGTTCGGTATAGGCATTCTGGGAGCGCTGACTGAGAAGGCTCTGTCGCCGGTCTTGCATCTTGTTCTCTTCTCCTTGAGCAATTCCTGCGATGATGACCGTAGGGTTCTGCTAGGTTTGTACGGTGTAAGGAGACAAGACAGGTATTAGAATCCATAATAATCCATAATAAATCCAACAATAACGATAAATAACCTCTAAGTCCTCCCCCACCACACACAAACACTCAATAGTTTCACTTGCGATGATCGCGACATAGCCACATATGAAAATCCGCTCTTTAGTAAGACTGACGTTCATTTTTCGCCACTGTCAACTTCTGCACCTTTCTAGCTAATTAGTCTGGAACAATAGCATGCGTGTTACGTAATCGACTCGCCAAGCCTAGCGAGCTTGGAAAAGTAACTTCCTCGGCTCACATTACCAGTGATCTACCGCGTGAGCCAAATAAAATGCCCGAGGCAAGGGAAACTGTTCTGGCAGTGGTAAAAAAAGGGCGCATTTTCAAATGATATGTTGTCTCGCATTTGGGACTAATCGTGTAACGGTACAGTCGTGCATGCATTGTGTTCAATGGACAAGTAGCGATTCGGGAGGGGGGTGGAGGGGTGGGGGAAGTTCGTATTGTCTTGCTTCTTGGGTCGTATGTCTTAGAACTTCACTGGTTTGCTGTATTGGTGAACTGGGGGTTGTTGCAGAATTTTATTACGTATAATAACCGACTTCACTTGAGTATAAATAAAAGGAGTTTACCCCTGCTCGACCTTCGCAAGAGGTCCTACGGGGGATAATATTGAAGTTTTGTAGAATAGACACTTCTTTTTTTTTCCTAGGGAAAGTTGTCTATATAAACAAACAGGAGGTCGGAACTGAAGAGCCAATTAGGTAGGGATTACTAAAGGGGGGGGGGACTTCACTTGAGGGAGGGGGTGGATTTCAATTACGGTGTTTTGAAATTTCTAGCAAAATTGCCTATGCATATAACTTATTTTGCCCGATGCTGGCGTATACATACACACACACATACATTCACTCACACAAAGAAAAGAATTAAGACGACGAATTGCATGTTTCGAGGGAGAGGAATGAGTAACTCTCTCTGGGGATATTTGATGGCCCTTAAAAGAGCCGTTGGATTTCGATTCGTCTTCGTGACAGGAAAGATGCATCTAGCCTCCGAATCCGTACAGGGTACGCCCTTGACGTTTCAAGGCATAGACGACGTCCATGGCGGTGACAGTCTTTCTCTTGGCGTGCTCACAGTATGTGACGGCATCACGGATGACGTTTTCTAAGAAGACCTTCAGGACACCACGGGTCTCTTCGTAGATGAGTCCGGAGATACGTTTTACTCCACCACGACGAGCGAGACGACGGATGGCGGGTTTGGTGATACCCTGGATGTTATCACGCAACACTTTTCGGTGACGCTTGGCGCCTCCCTTTCCAAGTCCCTTTCCTCCTTTACCACGTCCAGACATGTTGATTGTTGTTGTTCTATGTAAGAGTACTCACAGTAAAATGTAGAAAGTCCCTCAATGTGTGGCATTATATTAGCGATACCCGTCAAGCAGGCGATGTTTTGAACGGACGTAAGCGAACTACCCCGATGTCTGCATCAGAACCCGTGGGAATGGAAGCTCGGCGGAGTTTGATGCCGTTTCTTGTTCGTCGTGTGATGTTCTATGTTATGAAATATCGGTGAGGGGTGAATTCGATAAGGCCAAATTTGTCCCGAATGGTCGAATATTGGCTTCACCCTGTCATTCCGTTAAAATATCACACGTAAAATTACACTTGACGCTAACTCTGTGTTAGCCTAATCTGACCAATCGACGAAGGTAATGTTCATGACGTCACAATTGGGGATTGCTGACTGACTGTCAAATGCGAAGCTGGAGGGTTTTCGATAAGAGTTTTCAACAATTTTTCGTCATTTTAAATGGCAGAAAGTCTAAGAAATAGATACTTTATGAAAGTGACTACCATTTTCCTGCCCGGCATGAGCAGTTTCGACTACCGTTCGCTTAAATTAGGCTCCTGAAATTTGCCATTGCCGCTTAGCTAATCAGAACGACTCGCGGCTGTCGCACTCGGCCAATCAGAATCGAGCACAGGTCGAGTGACGCGATTAGCGGGTTGTTTGAGGGGAGCTGCTTATAACGTGCGGTTTCTTGTAGTCCGTGCTTCATTACATCTTTGTACTGATAGAACACAGACTGAGAAAATATGGCTCGTACCAAGCAAACCGCACGTAAATCCACTGGAGGAAAGGCTCCACGAAAACAGTTGGCAACCAAGGCCGCCCGTAAGAGTGCCCCTGCCACCGGTGGTGTCAAGAAGCCACATCGTTACAGGCCAGGAACTGTCGCCCTTCGTGAGATCAGGCGTTACCAGAAGAGTACCGAGCTGCTCATCCGCAAACTGCCCTTCCAGCGTCTCGTACGTGAGATCGCCCAGGACTTCAAGACCGAGCTTCGATTCCAGAGCTCCGCAGTCATGGCTCTCCAGGAAGCCAGCGAAGCCTACCTCGTCGGCCTCTTCGAAGACACCAACCTTTGCGCCATCCACGCCAAGCGTGTCACCATCATGCCCAAGGACATCCAGCTGGCTCGCCGAATCCGAGGCGAACGTGCTTAGATCGTATCTGTCTCCGACGGATTCTCGAAAACCAACGGCTCTTTTAAGGGCCATCATATCTACCAGTTAAAGCAGATTTTTCTCTCCCTCCGAACATGCAACTTGTCGTCTCATTATTATTTTTTTTTTTTTTTTTTAATGATTATCATTATTATTGTAATTATTACTTCTATGCTGGGTGGTTGGTGATTCCCTTCGTGCATGATGCAATTCACTAATCAATAATCAAAGTGAGCTTATCCCTAACTCATAATCATAACCCCTAATCCACACACACACACACTCTATCCTAATCGCCTTGGTATTATAAGCGTGTTAACATGGGTTGACACACATCAGCGTGTATGTTAACGATCTCCAATACAAGAGAAGTAAATCTTAAAAACGTAGTAATATCTCTATCGTTCAAAGCACGGAAGATCTTAAATTTAATACCACTGCCATAACAGTTTACCTGCCTCGGGCATTTCAATAGGCTCTCGCAGTAGATCGGGGGAAAATTTGAGCTGATGCTCGTTCCCTCGGCTTGGCTTTGCGAATTGATTACGTAACACACCGACTAAAATTTCCAGACTTAATAACATTGAAAGGTGCGAAACGATTAATACTTGCGGTAGTATATGCCTCGTTAGTTGTTACAAGTTTCAAATTTCTAAGACTATTAATAATAAAGCCCTTAGGATCTGACTTAACACCCCAGATGCATTGCTACCAGTAAGCTCATTGAAGCAGCAAAACTCAATATCTATTTTTATTTCAAACCCCAAAAGTTACAAAAATTATTAATAAATAATAATAATAATAATAAGTTCCCTTTATCCCCTAATCCAAGATCTCTTGCTAAATACTTAATTCATAAAACCTGCGGCCAAAATCATGTGAAAAGTTCCCTACATACATTATATATAGTTTTTTAATTTTTTTTATTTTATGGGATGTTAGATTTCTGTCCAGCAGGAGTTTTCACTCAAATCTTGGGGTTTCTGACCTTTGGTTTTTGGCTGAGGGTCCGAAGCCCCACGATTATTAGGGTTGCAGCTAGCTGATACATCTAACTTAAAAGGAGAAATAAGACACTGACGCAAGCATGTTTGAGGAGAGGAATGAGTATGTCTTTCTGGGTGATTTGATGGCCCTTAAAAGAGCCGTTGGTAATCGATGGGCGATTGCAATGCAACCTCCCCTTTAAGCCTTCTTGCCTCCGGATGTCTTCTTGGGTAGAAGGACAGCCTGGATGTTTGGAAGAACACCTCCCTGGGCGATGGTGACTCCGCTCAAGAGTTTGTTCAACTCCTCGTCGTTTCGGATGGCGAGTTGGAGATGACGGGGGATGATCCTGGTCTTCTTGTTGTCACGTGCAGCGTTACCGGCCAATTCCAAGATCTCGGCGGCGAGGTATTCTAGTACGGCAGCCAGGTAGACGGGTGCGCCAGCGCCGATCCTCTGGGCGTAATTTCCTCTTCGCAGGAACCTGTGTACACGACCTACTGGGAATTGAAGCCCTGCTCTTGCAGATCGACTCTTGGCCTTTGCCCTGGCCTTACCACCTTTGCCCCTGCCAGTCATGATGAAGTAAATTTGGGTATGTTTTCGACTTGAAACGAATCAAAGAAATGATTTGCCTGCCGGAAAGCTCTCATTCAAGTAGTCCGGACTCTAAAGCTACAGCACAGTGCCCTTATGAGGGGATTCTTTGCCACCCTTTGCCCTGATCGTACAATGCGTGAAAGAATTAAGAAAAGCTTCCGCATTGTGATTGGCCAGCTCGTGTGTGCTGTGCAATGCATAGCACGTGCTTTGTCAATATGGGAAGTTTTTCTGCTTCGCTGAAGTGATATCAAATCTGTCATAAATACATTTCGCAGCGTGGAGGACACTCATTCACTCATCGCTTTACTTACCGTATCGCAACGAAAACTTCACGTCCAAAATGGCACCAAAAGCTGCAGGAAAGGGAGCAAAGAAGGCCGCCAAGTCCAAGGCACCTCGCAACCCAGGAGACAAGAAGAGGCGAAGGACCAGGCGTGAGACTTACAGTATCTACATCTACAAAGTCATGAAGCAGGTCCACCCAGACACCGGTATCTCTAGCCGTGCTATGTCTATCATGAACAGCTTCGTGAACGACATCTTCGAGCGTATCGCCGCCGAAGCTTCCCGTTTGGCCCACTACAACAGGAAGTCCACCATCACCAGTCGGGAGGTCCAGACCGCCGTCAGACTGTTGCTGCCTGGTGAGCTCGCCAAGCATGCCGTCTCAGAGGGTACCAAGGCTGTCACCAAGTACACCACCTCCAAGTAGATTGTTCTTCTCGTGTAGAAGGCTCGACATCCAACGGCTCTTTTAAGGGCCATCCTATATTCCAGAAACGGCAGACTTATCTCCCCCTCCTCAAACATGCAGTTTCGTTGTCTCTTATTTTAAGTAATCTAACATTGTATCATATATACCTGTTACTCTCAAGCCATTGACCGTGTAGTTGATCACGTTCTGGGGCCCGTTTATCGATAATAATAATATTAATAAGTGATATTTATATAGCGCATAATCAGCAAAGCTGCGCCAAAAAAAGAAAAAAAAAAGAAGTAAAAGCCAAAGGCAACAATATAAAAAAAAAAAAAAAACACACCCGTACTAAACGATACTAAAACGCATATAGTCCAAAACAATTTAAGAAGCATGTAAATAGATTCAATCATAGTCCAGGTTTAAATATATATAAGTATGAGGAACTATAGTACAGTAAGAGAATTATTGTAAAAGCCTAAATACTAAACGATACAAAATAGAGCCCTAAACGTAGTAAATAAATGAAAATTTTTAAATTAAAAAAAAAAAAAAAACATTACAGTAAGAGAATTATTACAAAATCCTAAAACAGATCAAATACCCAATACTGAACGATACAAAATAGAGTCTAAACGTACTAAATAAATGAAAGATAAATATTAAAAAAAATAAAATGTTCAGAATTAAGTAACTAGTTCCAAACGTAGTATCTATGCACAATAACAGTTAAAACACAGTCAATCACACAGTAAAAGCGAGTCTAACATAATATGCTTTCAAAGCAGTTTTTAAAAGTGGTAAGAGAAATGCATACACTCACAGAGTTCGGTATAGGCATTCTGGGAGCGCTGACTGAGAAGGCTCTGTCGCCGGTCTTGCATCTTGTTCTCTTCTCCTTGAGCAATTCCTGCGATGATGACCGTAGGGTTCTGCTAGGTTTGTACGGTGTAAGGAGACAAGACAGGTATTAGAATCCATAATAATCCATAATAAATCCAACAATAACGATAAATAACCTCTAAGTCCTCCCCCACCACACACAAACACTCAATAGTTTCACTTGCGATGATCGCGACATAGCCACATATGAAAATCCGCTCTTTAGTAAGACTGACGTTCATTTTTCGCCACTGTCAACTTCTGCACCTTTCTAGCTAATTAGTCTGGAACAATAGCATGCGTGTTACGTAATCGACTCGCCAAGCCTAGCGAGCTTGGAAAAGTAACTTCCTCGGCTCACATTACCAGTGATCTACCGCGTGAGCCAAATAAAATGCCCGAGGCAAGGGAAACTGTTCTGGCAGTGGTAAAAAAAGGGCGCATTTTCAAATGATATGTTGTCTCGCATTTGGGACTAATCGTGTAACGGTACAGTCGTGCATGCATTGTGTTCAATGGACAAGTAGCGATTCGGGAGGGGGGTGGAGGGGTGGGGGAAGTTCGTATTGTCTTGCTTCTTGGGTCGTATGTCTTAGAACTTCACTGGTTTGCTGTATTGGTGAACTGGGGGTTGTTGCAGAATTTTATTACGTATAATAACCGACTTCACTTGAGTATAAATAAAAGGAGTTTACCCCTGCTCGACCTTCGCAAGAGGTCCTACGGGGGATAATATTGAAGTTTTGTAGAATAGACACTTCTTTTTTTTTCCTAGGGAAAGTTGTCTATATAAACAAACAGGAGGTCGGAACTGAAGAGCCAATTAGGTAGGGATTACTAAAGGGGGGGGGGACTTCACTTGAGGGAGGGGGTGGATTTCAATTACGGTGTTTTGAAATTTCTAGCAAAATTGCCTATGCATATAACTTATTTTGCCCGATGCTGGCGTATACATACACACACACATACATTCACTCACACAAAGAAAAGAATTAAGACGACGAATTGCATGTTTCGAGGGAGAGGAATGAGTAACTCTCTCTGGGGATATTTGATGGCCCTTAAAAGAGCCGTTGGATTTCGATTCGTCTTCGTGACAGGAAAGATGCATCTAGCCTCCGAATCCGTACAGGGTACGCCCTTGACGTTTCAAGGCATAGACGACGTCCATGGCGGTGACAGTCTTTCTCTTGGCGTGCTCACAGTATGTGACGGCATCACGGATGACGTTTTCTAAGAAGACCTTCAGGACACCACGGGTCTCTTCGTAGATGAGTCCGGAGATACGTTTTACTCCACCACGACGAGCGAGACGACGGATGGCGGGTTTGGTGATACCCTGGATGTTATCACGCAACACTTTTCGGTGACGCTTGGCGCCTCCCTTTCCAAGTCCCTTTCCTCCTTTACCACGTCCAGACATGTTGATTGTTGTTGTTCTATGTAAGAGTACTCACAGTAAAATGTAGAAAGTCCCTCAATGTGTGGCATTATATTAGCGATACCCGTCAAGCAGGCGATGTTTTGAACGGACGTAAGCGAACTACCCCGATGTCTGCATCAGAACCCGTGGGAATGGAAGCTCGGCGGAGTTTGATGCCGTTTCTTGTTCGTCGTGTGATGTTCTATGTTATGAAATATCGGTGAGGGGTGAATTCGATAAGGCCAAATTTGTCCCGAATGGTCGAATATTGGCTTCACCCTGTCATTCCGTTAAAATATCACACGTAAAATTACACTTGACGCTAACTCTGTGTTAGCCTAATCTGACCAATCGACGAAGGTAATGTTCATGACGTCACAATTGGGGATTGCTGACTGACTGTCAAATGCGAAGCTGGAGGGTTTTCGATAAGAGTTTTCAACAATTTTTCGTCATTTTAAATGGCAGAAAGTCTAAGAAATAGATACTTTATGAAAGTGACTACCATTTTCCTGCCCGGCATGAGCAGTTTCGACTACCGTTCGCTTAAATTAGGCTCCTGAAATTTGCCATTGCCGCTTAGCTAATCAGAACGACTCGCGGCTGTCGCACTCGGCCAATCAGAATCGAGCACAGGTCGAGTGACGCGATTAGCGGGTTGTTTGAGGGGAGCTGCTTATAACGTGCGGTTTCTTGTAGTCCGTGCTTCATTACATCTTTGTACTGATAGAACACAGACTGAGAAAATATGGCTCGTACCAAGCAAACCGCACGTAAATCCACTGGAGGAAAGGCTCCACGAAAACAGTTGGCAACCAAGGCCGCCCGTAAGAGTGCCCCTGCCACCGGTGGTGTCAAGAAGCCACATCGTTACAGGCCAGGAACTGTCGCCCTTCGTGAGATCAGGCGTTACCAGAAGAGTACCGAGCTGCTCATCCGCAAACTGCCCTTCCAGCGTCTCGTACGTGAGATCGCCCAGGACTTCAAGACCGAGCTTCGATTCCAGAGCTCCGCAGTCATGGCTCTCCAGGAAGCCAGCGAAGCCTACCTCGTCGGCCTCTTCGAAGACACCAACCTTTGCGCCATCCACGCCAAGCGTGTCACCATCATGCCCAAGGACATCCAGCTGGCTCGCCGAATCCGAGGCGAACGTGCTTAGATCGTATCTGTCTCCGACGGATTCTCGAAAACCAACGGCTCTTTTAAGGGCCATCATATCTACCAGTTAAAGCAGATTTTTCTCTCCCTCCGAACATGCAACTTGTCGTCTCATTATTATTTTTTTTTTTTTTTTTTTTTTTTTAATGATTATCATTATTATTGTAATTATTACTTCTATGCTGGGTGGTTGGTGATTCCCTTCGTGCATGATGCAATTCACTAATCAATAATCAAAGTGAGCTTATCCCTAACTCATAATCATAACCCCTAATCCACACACACACACACTCTATCCTAATCGCCTTGGTATTATAAGCGTGTTAACATGGGTTGACACACATCAGCGTGTATGTTAACGATCTCCAATACAAGAGAAGTAAATCTTAAAAACGTAGTAATATCTCTATCGTTCAAAGCACGGAAGATCTTAAATTTAATACCACTGCCATAACAGTTTACCTGCCTCGGGCATTTCAATAGGCTCTCGCAGTAGATCGGGGGAAAATTTGAGCTGATGCTCGTTCCCTCGGCTTGGCTTTGCGAATTGATTACGTAACACACCGACTAAAATTTCCAGACTTAATAACATTGAAAGGTGCGAAACGATTAATACTTGCGGTAGTATATGCCTCGTTAGTTGTTACAAGTTTCAAATTTCTAAGACTATTAATAATAAAGCCCTTAGGATCTGACTTAACACCCCAGATGCATTGCTACCAGTAAGCTCATTGAAGCAGCAAAACTCAATATCTATTTTTATTTCAAACCCCAAAAGTTACAAAAATTATTAATAAATAATAATAATAATAATAAGTTCCCTTTATCCCCTAATCCAAGATCTCTTGCTAAATACTTAATTCATAAAACCTGCGGCCAAAATCATGTGAAAAGTTCCCTACATACATTATATATAGTTTTTTAATTTTTTTTATTTTATGGGATGTTAGATTTCTGTCCAGCAGGAGTTTTCACTCAAATCTTGGGGTTTCTGACCTTTGGTTTTTGGCTGAGGGTCCGAAGCCCCACGATTATTAGGGTTGCAGCTAGCTGATACATCTAACTTAAAAGGAGAAATAAGACACTGACGCAAGCATGTTTGAGGAGAGGAATGAGTATGTCTTTCTGGGTGATTTGATGGCCCTTAAAAGAGCCGTTGGTAATCGATGGGCGATTGCAATGCAACCTCCCCTTTAAGCCTTCTTGCCTCCGGATGTCTTCTTGGGTAGAAGGACAGCCTGGATGTTTGGAAGAACACCTCCCTGGGCGATGGTGACTCCGCTCAAGAGTTTGTTCAACTCCTCGTCGTTTCGGATGGCGAGTTGGAGATGACGGGGGATGATCCTGGTCTTCTTGTTGTCACGTGCAGCGTGTAAAAGCCAAAGGCAACAATATAAAAAAAAAAAAAAAACACACCCGTACTAAACGATACTAAAACGCATATAGTCCAAAACAATTTAAGAAGCATGTAAATAGATTCAATCATAGTCCAGGTTTAAATATATATAAGTATGAGGAACTATAGTACAGTAAGAGAATTATTGTAAAAGCCTAAATACTAAACGATACAAAATAGAGCCCTAAACGTAGTAAATAAATGAAAATTTTTAAATTAAAAAAAAAAAAAAAACATTACAGTAAGAGAATTATTACAAAATCCTAAAACAGATCAAATACCCAATACTGAACGATACAAAATAGAGTCTAAACGTACTAAATAAATGAAAGATAAATATTAAAAAAAATAAAATGTTCAGAATTAAGTAACTAGTTCCAAACGTAGTATCTATGCACAATAACAGTTAAAACACAGTCAATCACACAGTAAAAGCGAGTCTAACATAATATGCTTTCAAAGCAGTTTTTAAAAGTGGTAAGAGAAATGCATACACTCACAGAGTTCGGTATAGGCATTCTGGGAGCGCTGACTGAGAAGGCTCTGTCGCCGGTCTTGCATCTTGTTCTCTTCTCCTTGAGCAATTCCTGCGATGATGACCGTAGGGTTCTGCTAGGTTTGTACGGTGTAAGGAGACAAGACAGGTATTAGAATCCATAATAATCCATAATAAATCCAACAATAACGATAAATAACCTCTAAGTCCTCCCCCACCACACACAAACACTCAATAGTTTCACTTGCGATGATCGCGACATAGCCACATATGAAAATCCGCTCTTTAGTAAGACTGACGTTCATTTTTCGCCACTGTCAACTTCTGCACCTTTCTAGCTAATTAGTCTGGAACAATAGCATGCGTGTTACGTAATCGACTCGCCAAGCCTAGCGAGCTTGGAAAAGTAACTTCCTCGGCTCACATTACCAGTGATCTACCGCGTGAGCCAAATAAAATGCCCGAGGCAAGGGAAACTGTTCTGGCAGTGGTAAAAAAAGGGCGCATTTTCAAATGATATGTTGTCTCGCATTTGGGACTAATCGTGTAACGGTACAGTCGTGCATGCATTGTGTTCAATGGACAAGTAGCGATTCGGGAGGGGGGTGGAGGGGTGGGGGAAGTTCGTATTGTCTTGCTTCTTGGGTCGTATGTCTTAGAACTTCACTGGTTTGCTGTATTGGTGAACTGGGGGTTGTTGCAGAATTTTATTACGTATAATAACCGACTTCACTTGAGTATAAATAAAAGGAGTTTACCCCTGCTCGACCTTCGCAAGAGGTCCTACGGGGGATAATATTGAAGTTTTGTAGAATAGACACTTCTTTTTTTTTCCTAGGGAAAGTTGTCTATATAAACAAACAGGAGGTCGGAACTGAAGAGCCAATTAGGTAGGGATTACTAAAGGGGGGGGGGACTTCACTTGAGGGAGGGGGTGGATTTCAATTACGGTGTTTTGAAATTTCTAGCAAAATTGCCTATGCATATAACTTATTTTGCCCGATGCTGGCGTATACATACACACACACATACATTCACTCACACAAAGAAAAGAATTAAGACGACGAATTGCATGTTTCGAGGGAGAGGAATGAGTAACTCTCTCTGGGGATATTTGATGGCCCTTAAAAGAGCCGTTGGATTTCGATTCGTCTTCGTGACAGGAAAGATGCATCTAGCCTCCGAATCCGTACAGGGTACGCCCTTGACGTTTCAAGGCATAGACGACGTCCATGGCGGTGACAGTCTTTCTCTTGGCGTGCTCACAGTATGTGACGGCATCACGGATGACGTTTTCTAAGAAGACCTTCAGGACACCACGGGTCTCTTCGTAGATGAGTCCGGAGATACGTTTTACTCCACCACGACGAGCGAGACGACGGATGGCGGGTTTGGTGATACCCTGGATGTTATCACGCAACACTTTTCGGTGACGCTTGGCGCCTCCCTTTCCAAGTCCCTTTCCTCCTTTACCACGTCCAGACATGTTGATTGTTGTTGTTCTATGTAAGAGTACTCACAGTAAAATGTAGAAAGTCCCTCAATGTGTGGCATTATATTAGCGATACCCGTCAAGCAGGCGATGTTTTGAACGGACGTAAGCGAACTACCCCGATGTCTGCATCAGAACCCGTGGGAATGGAAGCTCGGCGGAGTTTGATGCCGTTTCTTGTTCGTCGTGTGATGTTCTATGTTATGAAATATCGGTGAGGGGTGAATTCGATAAGGCCAAATTTGTCCCGAATGGTCGAATATTGGCTTCACCCTGTCATTCCGTTAAAATATCACACGTAAAATTACACTTGACGCTAACTCTGTGTTAGCCTAATCTGACCAATCGACGAAGGTAATGTTCATGACGTCACAATTGGGGATTGCTGACTGACTGTCAAATGCGAAGCTGGAGGGTTTTCGATAAGAGTTTTCAACAATTTTTCGTCATTTTAAATGGCAGAAAGTCTAAGAAATAGATACTTTATGAAAGTGACTACCATTTTCCTGCCCGGCATGAGCAGTTTCGACTACCGTTCGCTTAAATTAGGCTCCTGAAATTTGCCATTGCCGCTTAGCTAATCAGAACGACTCGCGGCTGTCGCACTCGGCCAATCAGAATCGAGCACAGGTCGAGTGACGCGATTAGCGGGTTGTTTGAGGGGAGCTGCTTATAACGTGCGGTTTCTTGTAGTCCGTGCTTCATTACATCTTTGTACTGATAGAACACAGACTGAGAAAATATGGCTCGTACCAAGCAAACCGCACGTAAATCCACTGGAGGAAAGGCTCCACGAAAACAGTTGGCAACCAAGGCCGCCCGTAAGAGTGCCCCTGCCACCGGTGGTGTCAAGAAGCCACATCGTTACAGGCCAGGAACTGTCGCCCTTCGTGAGATCAGGCGTTACCAGAAGAGTACCGAGCTGCTCATCCGCAAACTGCCCTTCCAGCGTCTCGTACGTGAGATCGCCCAGGACTTCAAGACCGAGCTTCGATTCCAGAGCTCCGCAGTCATGGCTCTCCAGGAAGCCAGCGAAGCCTACCTCGTCGGCCTCTTCGAAGACACCAACCTTTGCGCCATCCACGCCAAGCGTGTCACCATCATGCCCAAGGACATCCAGCTGGCTCGCCGAATCCGAGGCGAACGTGCTTAGATCGTATCTGTCTCCGACGGATTCTCGAAAACCAACGGCTCTTTTAAGGGCCATCATATCTACCAGTTAAAGCAGATTTTTCTCTCCCTCCGAACATGCAACTTGTCGTCTCATTATTATTTTTTTTTTTTTTTTTTTTTTTTTAATGATTATCATTATTATTGTAATTATTACTTCTATGCTGGGTGGTTGGTGATTCCCTTCGTGCATGATGCAATTCACTAATCAATAATCAAAGTGAGCTTATCCCTAACTCATAATCATAACCCCTAATCCACACACACACACACTCTATCCTAATCGCCTTGGTATTATAAGCGTGTTAACATGGGTTGACACACATCAGCGTGTATGTTAACGATCTCCAATACAAGAGAAGTAAATCTTAAAAACGTAGTAATATCTCTATCGTTCAAAGCACGGAAGATCTTAAATTTAATACCACTGCCATAACAGTTTACCTGCCTCGGGCATTTCAATAGGCTCTCGCAGTAGATCGGGGGAAAATTTGAGCTGATGCTCGTTCCCTCGGCTTGGCTTTGCGAATTGATTACGTAACACACCGACTAAAATTTCCAGACTTAATAACATTGAAAGGTGCGAAACGATTAATACTTGCGGTAGTATATGCCTCGTTAGTTGTTACAAGTTTCAAATTTCTAAGACTATTAATAATAAAGCCCTTAGGATCTGACTTAACACCCCAGATGCATTGCTACCAGTAAGCTCATTGAAGCAGCAAAACTCAATATCTATTTTTATTTCAAACCCCAAAAGTTACAAAAATTATTAATAAATAATAATAATAATAATAAGTTCCCTTTATCCCCTAATCCAAGATCTCTTGCTAAATACTTAATTCATAAAACCTGCGGCCAAAATCATGTGAAAAGTTCCCTACATACATTATATATAGTTTTTTAATTTTTTTTATTTTATGGGATGTTAGATTTCTGTCCAGCAGGAGTTTTCACTCAAATCTTGGGGTTTCTGACCTTTGGTTTTTGGCTGAGGGTCCGAAGCCCCACGATTATTAGGGTTGCAGCTAGCTGATACATCTAACTTAAAAGGAGAAATAAGACACTGACGCAAGCATGTTTGAGGAGAGGAATGAGTATGTCTTTCTGGGTGATTTGATGGCCCTTAAAAGAGCCGTTGGTAATCGATGGGCGATTGCAATGCAACCTCCCCTTTAAGCCTTCTTGCCTCCGGATGTCTTCTTGGGTAGAAGGACAGCCTGGATGTTTGGAAGAACACCTCCCTGGGCGATGGTGACTCCGCTCAAGAGTTTGTTCAACTCCTCGTCGTTTCGGATGGCGAGTTGGAGATGACGGGGGATGATCCTGGTCTTCTTGTTGTCACGTGCAGCGTTACCGGCCAATTCCAAGATCTCGGCGGCGAGGTATTCTAGTACGGCAGCCAGGTAGACGGGTGCGCCAGCGCCGATCCTCTGGGCGTAATTTCCTCTTCGCAGGAACCTGTGTACACGACCTACTGGGAATTGAAGCCCTGCTCTTGCAGATCGACTCTTGGCCTTTGCCCTGGCCTTACCACCTTTGCCCCTGCCAGTCATGATGAAGTAAATTTGGGTATGTTTTCGACTTGAAACGAATCAAAGAAATGATTTGCCTGCCGGAAAGCTCTCATTCAAGTAGTCCGGACTCTAAAGCTACAGCACAGTGCCCTTATGAGGGGATTCTTTGCCACCCTTTGCCCTGATCGTACAATGCGTGAAAGAATTAAGAAAAGCTTCCGCATTGTGATTGGCCAGCTCGTGTGTGCTGTGCAATGCATAGCACGTGCTTTGTCAATATGGGAAGTTTTTCTGCTTCGCTGAAGTGATATCAAATCTGTCATAAATACATTTCGCAGCGTGGAGGACACTCATTCACTCATCGCTTTACTTACCGTATCGCAACGAAAACTTCACGTCCAAAATGGCACCAAAAGCTGCAGGAAAGGGAGCAAAGAAGGCCGCCAAGTCCAAGGCACCTCGCAACCCAGGAGACAAGAAGAGGCGAAGGACCAGGCGTGAGACTTACAGTATCTACATCTACAAAGTCATGAAGCAGGTCCACCCAGACACCGGTATCTCTAGCCGTGCTATGTCTATCATGAACAGCTTCGTGAACGACATCTTCGAGCGTATCGCCGCCGAAGCTTCCCGTTTGGCCCACTACAACAGGAAGTCCACCATCACCAGTCGGGAGGTCCAGACCGCCGTCAGACTGTTGCTGCCTGGTGAGCTCGCCAAGCATGCCGTCTCAGAGGGTACCAAGGCTGTCACCAAGTACACCACCTCCAAGTAGATTGTTCTTCTCGTGTAGAAGGCTCGACATCCAACGGCTCTTTTAAGGGCCATCCTATATTCCAGAAACGGCAGACTTATCTCCCCCTCCTCAAACATGCAGTTTCGTTGTCTCTTATTTTAAGTAATCTAACATTGTATCATATATACCTGTTACTCTCAAGCCATTGACCGTGTAGTTGATCACGTTCTGGGGCCCGTTTATCGATAATAATAATATTAATAAGTGATATTTATATAGCGCATAATCAGCAAAGCTGCGCCAAAAAAAGAAAAAAAAAAGAAGTAAAAGCCAAAGGCAACAATATAAAAAAAAAAAAAAAACACACCCGTACTAAACGATACTAAAACGCATATAGTCCAAAACAATTTAAGAAGCATGTAAATAGATTCAATCATAGTCCAGGTTTAAATATATATAAGTATGAGGAACTATAGTACAGTAAGAGAATTATTGTAAAAGCCTAAATACTAAACGATACAAAATAGAGCCCTAAACGTAGTAAATAAATGAAAATTTTTAAATTAAAAAAAAAAAAAAAACATTACAGTAAGAGAATTATTACAAAATCCTAAAACAGATCAAATACCCAATACTGAACGATACAAAATAGAGTCTAAACGTACTAAATAAATGAAAGATAAATATTAAAAAAAATAAAATGTTCAGAATTAAGTAACTAGTTCCAAACGTAGTATCTATGCACAATAACAGTTAAAACACAGTCAATCACACAGTAAAAGCGAGTCTAACATAATATGCTTTCAAAGCAGTTTTTAAAAGTGGTAAGAGAAATGCATACACTCACAGAGTTCGGTATAGGCATTCTGGGAGCGCTGACTGAGAAGGCTCTGTCGCCGGTCTTGCATCTTGTTCTCTTCTCCTTGAGCAATTCCTGCGATGATGACCGTAGGGTTCTGCTAGGTTTGTACGGTGTAAGGAGACAAGACAGGTATTAGAATCCATAATAATCCATAATAAATCCAACAATAACGATAAATAACCTCTAAGTCCTCCCCCACCACACACAAACACTCAATAGTTTCACTTGCGATGATCGCGACATAGCCACATATGAAAATCCGCTCTTTAGTAAGACTGACGTTCATTTTTCGCCACTGTCAACTTCTGCACCTTTCTAGCTAATTAGTCTGGAACAATAGCATGCGTGTTACGTAATCGACTCGCCAAGCCTAGCGAGCTTGGAAAAGTAACTTCCTCGGCTCACATTACCAGTGATCTACCGCGTGAGCCAAATAAAATGCCCGAGGCAAGGGAAACTGTTCTGGCAGTGGTAAAAAAAGGGCGCATTTTCAAATGATATGTTGTCTCGCATTTGGGACTAATCGTGTAACGGTACAGTCGTGCATGCATTGTGTTCAATGGACAAGTAGCGATTCGGGAGGGGGGTGGAGGGGTGGGGGAAGTTCGTATTGTCTTGCTTCTTGGGTCGTATGTCTTAGAACTTCACTGGTTTGCTGTATTGGTGAACTGGGGGTTGTTGCAGAATTTTATTACGTATAATAACCGACTTCACTTGAGTATAAATAAAAGGAGTTTACCCCTGCTCGACCTTCGCAAGAGGTCCTACGGGGGATAATATTGAAGTTTTGTAGAATAGACACTTCTTTTTTTTTCCTAGGGAAAGTTGTCTATATAAACAAACAGGAGGTCGGAACTGAAGAGCCAATTAGGTAGGGATTACTAAAGGGGGGGGGGGACTTCACTTGAGGGAGGGGGTGGATTTCAATTACGGTGTTTTGAAATTTCTAGCAAAATTGCCTATGCATATAACTTATTTTGCCCGATGCTGGCGTATACATACACACACACATACATTCACTCACACAAAGAAAAGAATTAAGACGACGAATTGCATGTTTCGAGGGAGAGGAATGAGTAACTCTCTCTGGGGATATTTGATGGCCCTTAAAAGAGCCGTTGGATTTCGATTCGTCTTCGTGACAGGAAAGATGCATCTAGCCTCCGAATCCGTACAGGGTACGCCCTTGACGTTTCAAGGCATAGACGACGTCCATGGCGGTGACAGTCTTTCTCTTGGCGTGCTCACAGTATGTGACGGCATCACGGATGACGTTTTCTAAGAAGACCTTCAGGACACCACGGGTCTCTTCGTAGATGAGTCCGGAGATACGTTTTACTCCACCACGACGAGCGAGACGACGGATGGCGGGTTTGGTGATACCCTGGATGTTATCACGCAACACTTTTCGGTGACGCTTGGCGCCTCCCTTTCCAAGTCCCTTTCCTCCTTTACCACGTCCAGACATGTTGATTGTTGTTGTTCTATGTAAGAGTACTCACAGTAAAATGTAGAAAGTCCCTCAATGTGTGGCATTATATTAGCGATACCCGTCAAGCAGGCGATGTTTTGAACGGACGTAAGCGAACTACCCCGATGTCTGCATCAGAACCCGTGGGAATGGAAGCTCGGCGGAGTTTGATGCCGTTTCTTGTTCGTCGTGTGATGTTCTATGTTATGAAATATCGGTGAGGGGTGAATTCGATAAGGCCAAATTTGTCCCGAATGGTCGAATATTGGCTTCACCCTGTCATTCCGTTAAAATATCACACGTAAAATTACACTTGACGCTAACTCTGTGTTAGCCTAATCTGACCAATCGACGAAGGTAATGTTCATGACGTCACAATTGGGGATTGCTGACTGACTGTCAAATGCGAAGCTGGAGGGTTTTCGATAAGAGTTTTCAACAATTTTTCGTCATTTTAAATGGCAGAAAGTCTAAGAAATAGATACTTTATGAAAGTGACTACCATTTTCCTGCCCGGCATGAGCAGTTTCGACTACCGTTCGCTTAAATTAGGCTCCTGAAATTTGCCATTGCCGCTTAGCTAATCAGAACGACTCGCGGCTGTCGCACTCGGCCAATCAGAATCGAGCACAGGTCGAGTGACGCGATTAGCGGGTTGTTTGAGGGGAGCTGCTTATAACGTGCGGTTTCTTGTAGTCCGTGCTTCATTACATCTTTGTACTGATAGAACACAGACTGAGAAAATATGGCTCGTACCAAGCAAACCGCACGTAAATCCACTGGAGGAAAGGCTCCACGAAAACAGTTGGCAACCAAGGCCGCCCGTAAGAGTGCCCCTGCCACCGGTGGTGTCAAGAAGCCACATCGTTACAGGCCAGGAACTGTCGCCCTTCGTGAGATCAGGCGTTACCAGAAGAGTACCGAGCTGCTCATCCGCAAACTGCCCTTCCAGCGTCTCGTACGTGAGATCGCCCAGGACTTCAAGACCGAGCTTCGATTCCAGAGCTCCGCAGTCATGGCTCTCCAGGAAGCCAGCGAAGCCTACCTCGTCGGCCTCTTCGAAGACACCAACCTTTGCGCCATCCACGCCAAGCGTGTCACCATCATGCCCAAGGACATCCAGCTGGCTCGCCGAATCCGAGGCGAACGTGCTTAGATCGTATCTGTCTCCGACGGATTCTCGAAAACCAACGGCTCTTTTAAGGGCCATCATATCTACCAGTTAAAGCAGATTTTTCTCTCCCTCCGAACATGCAACTTGTCGTCTCATTATTATTTTTTTTTTTTTTTTTTTTTTTTTAATGATTATCATTATTATTGTAATTATTACTTCTATGCTGGGTGGTTGGTGATTCCCTTCGTGCATGATGCAATTCACTAATCAATAATCAAAGTGAGCTTATCCCTAACTCATAATCATAACCCCTAATCCACACACACACACACTCTATCCTAATCGCCTTGGTATTATAAGCGTGTTAACATGGGTTGACACACATCAGCGTGTATGTTAACGATCTCCAATACAAGAGAAGTAAATCTTAAAAACGTAGTAATATCTCTATCGTTCAAAGCACGGAAGATCTTAAATTTAATACCACTGCCATAACAGTTTACCTGCCTCGGGCATTTCAATAGGCTCTCGCAGTAGATCGGGGGAAAATTTGAGCTGATGCTCGTTCCCTCGGCTTGGCTTTGCGAATTGATTACGTAACACACCGACTAAAATTTCCAGACTTAATAACATTGAAAGGTGCGAAACGATTAATACTTGCGGTAGTATATGCCTCGTTAGTTGTTACAAGTTTCAAATTTCTAAGACTATTAATAATAAAGCCCTTAGGATCTGACTTAACACCCCAGATGCATTGCTACCAGTAAGCTCATTGAAGCAGCAAAACTCAATATCTATTTTTATTTCAAACCCCAAAAGTTACAAAAATTATTAATAAATAATAATAATAATAATAAGTTCCCTTTATCCCCTAATCCAAGATCTCTTGCTAAATACTTAATTCATAAAACCTGCGGCCAAAATCATGTGAAAAGTTCCCTACATACATTATATATAGTTTTTTAATTTTTTTTATTTTATGGGATGTTAGATTTCTGTCCAGCAGGAGTTTTCACTCAAATCTTGGGGTTTCTGACCTTTGGTTTTTGGCTGAGGGTCCGAAGCCCCACGATTATTAGGGTTGCAGCTAGCTGATACATCTAACTTAAAAGGAGAAATAAGACACTGACGCAAGCATGTTTGAGGAGAGGAATGAGTATGTCTTTCTGGGTGATTTGATGGCCCTTAAAAGAGCCGTTGGTAATCGATGGGCGATTGCAATGCAACCTCCCCTTTAAGCCTTCTTGCCTCCGGATGTCTTCTTGGGTAGAAGGACAGCCTGGATGTTTGGAAGAACACCTCCCTGGGCGATGGTGACTCCGCTCAAGAGTTTGTTCAACTCCTCGTCGTTTCGGATGGCGAGTTGGAGATGACGGGGGATGATCCTGGTCTTCTTGTTGTCACGTGCAGCGTTACCGGCCAATTCCAAGATCTCGGCGGCGAGGTATTCTAGTACGGCAGCCAGGTAGACGGGTGCGCCAGCGCCGATCCTCTGGGCGTAATTTCCTCTTCGCAGGAACCTGTGTACACGACCTACTGGGAATTGAAGCCCTGCTCTTGCAGATCGACTCTTGGCCTTTGCCCTGGCCTTACCACCTTTGCCCCTGCCAGTCATGATGAAGTAAATTTGGGTATGTTTTCGACTTGAAACGAATCAAAGAAATGATTTGCCTGCCGGAAAGCTCTCATTCAAGTAGTCCGGACTCTAAAGCTACAGCACAGTGCCCTTATGAGGGGATTCTTTGCCACCCTTTGCCCTGATCGTACAATGCGTGAAAGAATTAAGAAAAGCTTCCGCATTGTGATTGGCCAGCTCGTGTGTGCTGTGCAATGCATAGCACGTGCTTTGTCAATATGGGAAGTTTTTCTGCTTCGCTGAAGTGATATCAAATCTGTCATAAATACATTTCGCAGCGTGGAGGACACTCATTCACTCATCGCTTTACTTACCGTATCGCAACGAAAACTTCACGTCCAAAATGGCACCAAAAGCTGCAGGAAAGGGAGCAAAGAAGGCCGCCAAGTCCAAGGCACCTCGCAACCCAGGAGACAAGAAGAGGCGAAGGACCAGGCGTGAGACTTACAGTATCTACATCTACAAAGTCATGAAGCAGGTCCACCCAGACACCGGTATCTCTAGCCGTGCTATGTCTATCATGAACAGCTTCGTGAACGACATCTTCGAGCGTATCGCCGCCGAAGCTTCCCGTTTGGCCCACTACAACAGGAAGTCCACCATCACCAGTCGGGAGGTCCAGACCGCCGTCAGACTGTTGCTGCCTGGTGAGCTCGCCAAGCATGCCGTCTCAGAGGGTACCAAGGCTGTCACCAAGTACACCACCTCCAAGTAGATTGTTCTTCTCGTGTAGAAGGCTCGACATCCAACGGCTCTTTTAAGGGCCATCCTATATTCCAGAAACGGCAGACTTATCTCCCCCTCCTCAAACATGCAGTTTCGTTGTCTCTTATTTTAAGTAATCTAACATTGTATCATATATACCTGTTACTCTCAAGCCATTGACCGTGTAGTTGATCACGTTCTGGGGCCCGTTTATCGATAATAATAATATTAATAAGTGATATTTATATAGCGCATAATCAGCAAAGCTGCGCCAAAAAAAGAAAAAAAAAAGAAGTAAAAGCCAAAGGCAACAATATAAAAAAAAAAAAAAAACACACCCGTACTAAACGATACTAAAACGCATATAGTCCAAAACAATTTAAGAAGCATGTAAATAGATTCAATCATAGTCCAGGTTTAAATATATATAAGTATGAGGAACTATAGTACAGTAAGAGAATTATTGTAAAAGCCTAAATACTAAACGATACAAAATAGAGCCCTAAACGTAGTAAATAAATGAAAATTTTTAAATTAAAAAAAAAAAAAAAACATTACAGTAAGAGAATTATTACAAAATCCTAAAACAGATCAAATACCCAATACTGAACGATACAAAATAGAGTCTAAACGTACTAAATAAATGAAAGATAAATATTAAAAAAAATAAAATGTTCAGAATTAAGTAACTAGTTCCAAACGTAGTATCTATGCACAATAACAGTTAAAACACAGTCAATCACACAGTAAAAGCGAGTCTAACATAATATGCTTTCAAAGCAGTTTTTAAAAGTGGTAAGAGAAATGCATACACTCACAGAGTTCGGTATAGGCATTCTGGGAGCGCTGACTGAGAAGGCTCTGTCGCCGGTCTTGCATCTTGTTCTCTTCTCCTTGAGCAATTCCTGCGATGATGACCGTAGGGTTCTGCTAGGTTTGTACGGTGTAAGGAGACAAGACAGGTATTAGAATCCATAATAATCCATAATAAATCCAACAATAACGATAAATAACCTCTAAGTCCTCCCCCACCACACACAAACACTCAATAGTTTCACTTGCGATGATCGCGACATAGCCACATATGAAAATCCGCTCTTTAGTAAGACTGACGTTCATTTTTCGCCACTGTCAACTTCTGCACCTTTCTAGCTAATTAGTCTGGAACAATAGCATGCGTGTTACGTAATCGACTCGCCAAGCCTAGCGAGCTTGGAAAAGTAACTTCCTCGGCTCACATTACCAGTGATCTACCGCGTGAGCCAAATAAAATGCCCGAGGCAAGGGAAACTGTTCTGGCAGTGGTAAAAAAAGGGCGCATTTTCAAATGATATGTTGTCTCGCATTTGGGACTAATCGTGTAACGGTACAGTCGTGCATGCATTGTGTTCAATGGACAAGTAGCGATTCGGGAGGGGGGTGGAGGGGTGGGGGAAGTTCGTATTGTCTTGCTTCTTGGGTCGTATGTCTTAGAACTTCACTGGTTTGCTGTATTGGTGAACTGGGGGTTGTTGCAGAATTTTATTACGTATAATAACCGACTTCACTTGAGTATAAATAAAAGGAGTTTACCCCTGCTCGACCTTCGCAAGAGGTCCTACGGGGGATAATATTGAAGTTTTGTAGAATAGACACTTCTTTTTTTTTCCTAGGGAAAGTTGTCTATATAAACAAACAGGAGGTCGGAACTGAAGAGCCAATTAGGTAGGGATTACTAAAGGGGGGGGGACTTCACTTGAGGGAGGGGGTGGATTTCAATTACGGTGTTTTGAAATTTCTAGCAAAATTGCCTATGCATATAACTTATTTTGCCCGATGCTGGCGTATACATACACACACACATACATTCACTCACACAAAGAAAAGAATTAAGACGACGAATTGCATGTTTCGAGGGAGAGGAATGAGTAACTCTCTCTGGGGATATTTGATGGCCCTTAAAAGAGCCGTTGGATTTCGATTCGTCTTCGTGACAGGAAAGATGCATCTAGCCTCCGAATCCGTACAGGGTACGCCCTTGACGTTTCAAGGCATAGACGACGTCCATGGCGGTGACAGTCTTTCTCTTGGCGTGCTCACAGTATGTGACGGCATCACGGATGACGTTTTCTAAGAAGACCTTCAGGACACCACGGGTCTCTTCGTAGATGAGTCCGGAGATACGTTTTACTCCACCACGACGAGCGAGACGACGGATGGCGGGTTTGGTGATACCCTGGATGTTATCACGCAACACTTTTCGGTGACGCTTGGCGCCTCCCTTTCCAAGTCCCTTTCCTCCTTTACCACGTCCAGACATGTTGATTGTTGTTGTTCTATGTAAGAGTACTCACAGTAAAATGTAGAAAGTCCCTCAATGTGTGGCATTATATTAGCGATACCCGTCAAGCAGGCGATGTTTTGAACGGACGTAAGCGAACTACCCCGATGTCTGCATCAGAACCCGTGGGAATGGAAGCTCGGCGGAGTTTGATGCCGTTTCTTGTTCGTCGTGTGATGTTCTATGTTATGAAATATCGGTGAGGGGTGAATTCGATAAGGCCAAATTTGTCCCGAATGGTCGAATATTGGCTTCACCCTGTCATTCCGTTAAAATATCACACGTAAAATTACACTTGACGCTAACTCTGTGTTAGCCTAATCTGACCAATCGACGAAGGTAATGTTCATGACGTCACAATTGGGGATTGCTGACTGACTGTCAAATGCGAAGCTGGAGGGTTTTCGATAAGAGTTTTCAACAATTTTTCGTCATTTTAAATGGCAGAAAGTCTAAGAAATAGATACTTTATGAAAGTGACTACCATTTTCCTGCCCGGCATGAGCAGTTTCGACTACCGTTCGCTTAAATTAGGCTCCTGAAATTTGCCATTGCCGCTTAGCTAATCAGAACGACTCGCGGCTGTCGCACTCGGCCAATCAGAATCGAGCACAGGTCGAGTGACGCGATTAGCGGGTTGTTTGAGGGGAGCTGCTTATAACGTGCGGTTTCTTGTAGTCCGTGCTTCATTACATCTTTGTACTGATAGAACACAGACTGAGAAAATATGGCTCGTACCAAGCAAACCGCACGTAAATCCACTGGAGGAAAGGCTCCACGAAAACAGTTGGCAACCAAGGCCGCCCGTAAGAGTGCCCCTGCCACCGGTGGTGTCAAGAAGCCACATCGTTACAGGCCAGGAACTGTCGCCCTTCGTGAGATCAGGCGTTACCAGAAGAGTACCGAGCTGCTCATCCGCAAACTGCCCTTCCAGCGTCTCGTACGTGAGATCGCCCAGGACTTCAAGACCGAGCTTCGATTCCAGAGCTCCGCAGTCATGGCTCTCCAGGAAGCCAGCGAAGCCTACCTCGTCGGCCTCTTCGAAGACACCAACCTTTGCGCCATCCACGCCAAGCGTGTCACCATCATGCCCAAGGACATCCAGCTGGCTCGCCGAATCCGAGGCGAACGTGCTTAGATCGTATCTGTCTCCGACGGATTCTCGAAAACCAACGGCTCTTTTAAGGGCCATCATATCTACCAGTTAAAGCAGATTTTTCTCTCCCTCCGAACATGCAACTTGTCGTCTCATTATTATTTTTTTTTTTTTTTTTTTTTTTTTAATGATTATCATTATTATTGTAATTATTACTTCTATGCTGGGTGGTTGGTGATTCCCTTCGTGCATGATGCAATTCACTAATCAATAATCAAAGTGAGCTTATCCCTAACTCATAATCATAACCCCTAATCCACACACACACACACTCTATCCTAATCGCCTTGGTATTATAAGCGTGTTAACATGGGTTGACACACATCAGCGTGTATGTTAACGATCTCCAATACAAGAGAAGTAAATCTTAAAAACGTAGTAATATCTCTATCGTTCAAAGCACGGAAGATCTTAAATTTAATACCACTGCCATAACAGTTTACCTGCCTCGGGCATTTCAATAGGCTCTCGCAGTAGATCGGGGGAAAATTTGAGCTGATGCTCGTTCCCTCGGCTTGGCTTTGCGAATTGATTACGTAACACACCGACTAAAATTTCCAGACTTAATAACATTGAAAGGTGCGAAACGATTAATACTTGCGGTAGTATATGCCTCGTTAGTTGTTACAAGTTTCAAATTTCTAAGACTATTAATAATAAAGCCCTTAGGATCTGACTTAACACCCCAGATGCATTGCTACCAGTAAGCTCATTGAAGCAGCAAAACTCAATATCTATTTTTATTTCAAACCCCAAAAGTTACAAAAATTATTAATAAATAATAATAATAATAATAAGTTCCCTTTATCCCCTAATCCAAGATCTCTTGCTAAATACTTAATTCATAAAACCTGCGGCCAAAATCATGTGAAAAGTTCCCTACATACATTATATATAGTTTTTTAATTTTTTTTATTTTATGGGATGTTAGATTTCTGTCCAGCAGGAGTTTTCACTCAAATCTTGGGGTTTCTGACCTTTGGTTTTTGGCTGAGGGTCCGAAGCCCCACGATTATTAGGGTTGCAGCTAGCTGATACATCTAACTTAAAAGGAGAAATAAGACACTGACGCAAGCATGTTTGAGGAGAGGAATGAGTATGTCTTTCTGGGTGATTTGATGGCCCTTAAAAGAGCCGTTGGTAATCGATGGGCGATTGCAATGCAACCTCCCCTTTAAGCCTTCTTGCCTCCGGATGTCTTCTTGGGTAGAAGGACAGCCTGGATGTTTGGAAGAACACCTCCCTGGGCGATGGTGACTCCGCTCAAGAGTTTGTTCAACTCCTCGTCGTTTCGGATGGCGAGTTGGAGATGACGGGGGATGATCCTGGTCTTCTTGTTGTCACGTGCAGCGTTACCGGCCAATTCCAAGATCTCGGCGGCGAGGTATTCTAGTACGGCAGCCAGGTAGACGGGTGCGCCAGCGCCGATCCTCTGGGCGTAATTTCCTCTTCGCAGGAACCTGTGTACACGACCTACTGGGAATTGAAGCCCTGCTCTTGCAGATCGACTCTTGGCCTTTGCCCTGGCCTTACCACCTTTGCCCCTGCCAGTCATGATGAAGTAAATTTGGGTATGTTTTCGACTTGAAACGAATCAAAGAAATGATTTGCCTGCCGGAAAGCTCTCATTCAAGTAGTCCGGACTCTAAAGCTACAGCACAGTGCCCTTATGAGGGGATTCTTTGCCACCCTTTGCCCTGATCGTACAATGCGTGAAAGAATTAAGAAAAGCTTCCGCATTGTGATTGGCCAGCTCGTGTGTGCTGTGCAATGCATAGCACGTGCTTTGTCAATATGGGAAGTTTTTCTGCTTCGCTGAAGTGATATCAAATCTGTCATAAATACATTTCGCAGCGTGGAGGACACTCATTCACTCATCGCTTTACTTACCGTATCGCAACGAAAACTTCACGTCCAAAATGGCACCAAAAGCTGCAGGAAAGGGAGCAAAGAAGGCCGCCAAGTCCAAGGCACCTCGCAACCCAGGAGACAAGAAGAGGCGAAGGACCAGGCGTGAGACTTACAGTATCTACATCTACAAAGTCATGAAGCAGGTCCACCCAGACACCGGTATCTCTAGCCGTGCTATGTCTATCATGAACAGCTTCGTGAACGACATCTTCGAGCGTATCGCCGCCGAAGCTTCCCGTTTGGCCCACTACAACAGGAAGTCCACCATCACCAGTCGGGAGGTCCAGACCGCCGTCAGACTGTTGCTGCCTGGTGAGCTCGCCAAGCATGCCGTCTCAGAGGGTACCAAGGCTGTCACCAAGTACACCACCTCCAAGTAGATTGTTCTTCTCGTGTAGAAGGCTCGACATCCAACGGCTCTTTTAAGGGCCATCCTATATTCCAGAAACGGCAGACTTATCTCCCCCTCCTCAAACATGCAGTTTCGTTGTCTCTTATTTTAAGTAATCTAACATTGTATCATATATACCTGTTACTCTCAAGCCATTGACCGTGTAGTTGATCACGTTCTGGGGCCCGTTTATCGATAATAATAATATTAATAAGTGATATTTATATAGCGCATAATCAGCAAAGCTG
>NC_092561.1:16175655-16203515 GCF_037975245.1 Apostichopus japonicus
AAGATAAATATTAAAAAAAATAAAATGTTCAGAATTAAGTAACTAGTTCCAAACGTAGTATCTATGCACAATAACAGTTAAAACACAGTCAATCACACAGTAAAAGCGAGTCTAACATAATATGCTTTCAAAGCAGTTTTTAAAAGTGGTAAGAGAAATGCATACACTCACAGAGTTCGGTATAGGCATTCTGGGAGCGCTGACTGAGAAGGCTCTGTCGCCGGTCTTGCATCTTGTTCTCTTCTCCTTGAGCAATTCCTGCGATGATGACCGTAGGGTTCTGCTAGGTTTGTACGGTGTAAGGAGACAAGACAGGTATTAGAATCCATAATAATCCATAATAAATCCAACAATAACGATAAATAACCTCTAAGTCCTCCCCCACCACACACAAACACTCAATAGTTTCACTTGCGATGATCGCGACATAGCCACATATGAAAATCCGCTCTTTAGTAAGGACTGACGTTCATTTTTCGCCACTGTCAACTTCTGCACCTTTCTAGCTAATTAGTCTGGAACAATAGCATGCGTGTTACGTAATCGACTCGCCAAGCCTAGCGAGCTTGGAAAAGTAACTTCCTCGGCTCACATTACCAGTGATCTACCGCGTGAGCCAAATAAAATGCCCGAGGCAAGGGAAACTGTTCTGGCAGTGGTAAAAAAAGGGCGCATTTTCAAATGATATGTTGTCTCGCATTTGGGACTAATCGTGTAACGGTACAGTCGTGCATGCATTGTGTTCAATGGACAAGTAGCGATTCGGGAGGGGGGTGGAGGGGTGGGGAAGTTCGTATTGTCTTGCTTCTTGGGTCGTATGTCTTAGAACTTCACTGGTTTGCTGTATTGGTGAACTGGGGGTTGTTGCAGAATTTTATTACGTATAATAACCGACTTCACTTGAGTATAAATAAAAGGAGTTTACCCCTGCTCGACCTTCGCAAGAGGTCCTACGGGGGATAATATTGAAGTTTTGTAGAATAGACACTTCTTTTTTTTTCCTAGGGAAAGTTGTCTATATAAACAAACAGGAGGTCGGAACTGAAGAGCCAATTAGGTAGGGATTACTAAAGGGGGGGGGGACTTCACTTGAGGGAGGGGGTGGATTTCAATTACGGTGTTTTGAAATTTCTAGCAAAATTGCCTATGCATATAACTTATTTTGCCCGATGCTGGCGTATACATACACACACACATACATTCACTCACACAAAGAAAAGAATTAAGACGACGAATTGCATGTTTCGAGGGAGAGGAATGAGTAACTCTCTCTGGGATATTTGATGGCCCTTAAAAGAGCCGTTGGATTTCGATTCGTCTTCGTGACAGGAAAGATGCATCTAGCCTCCGATCCGTACAGGGTACGCCCTTGACGTTTCAAGGCATAGACGACGTCCATGGCGGTGACAGTCTTTCTCTTGGCGTGCTCACAGTATGTGACGGCATCACGGATGACGTTTTCTAAGAAGACCTTCAGGACACCACGGGTCTCTTCGTAGATGAGTCCGGAGATACGTTTTACTCCACCACGACGAGCGAGACGACGGATGGCGGGTTTGGTGATACCCTGGATGTTATCACGCAACACTTTTCGGTGACGCTTGGCGCTCCCTTTCCAAGTCCCTTTCCTCCTTTACCACGTCCAGACATGTTGATTGTTGTTGTTCTATGTAAGAGTACTCACAGTAAAATGTAGAAAGTCCCTCAATGTGTGGCATTATATTAGCGATACCCGTCAAGCAGGCGATGTTTTGAACGGACGTAAGCGAACTACCCCGATGTCTGCATCAGAACCCGTGGGAATGGAAGCTCGGCGGAGTTTGATGCCGTTTCTTGTTCGTCGTGTGATGTTCTATGTTATGAAATATCGGTGAGGGGTGAATTCGATAAGGCCAAATTTGTCCCGAATGGTCGAATATTGGCTTCACCCTGTCATTCCGTTAAAATATCACACGTAAAATTACACTTGACGCTAACTCTGTGTTAGCCTAATCTGACCAATCGACGAAGGTAATGTTCATGACGTCACAATTGGGGATTGCTGACTGACTGTCAAATGCGAAGCTGGAGGGTTTTCGATAAGAGTTTTCAACAATTTTTCGTCATTTTAAATGGCAGAAAGTCTAAGAAATAGATACTTTATGAAAGTGACTACCATTTTCCTGCCCGGCATGAGCAGTTTCGACTACCGTTCGCTTAAATTAGGCTCCTGAAATTTGCCATTGCCGCTTAGCTAATCAGAACGACTCGCGGCTGTCGCACTCGGCCAATCAGAATCGAGCACAGGTCGAGTGACGCGATTAGCGGGTTGTTTGAGGGGAGCTGCTTATAACGTGCGGTTTCTTGTAGTCCGTGCTTCATTACATCTTTGTACTGATAGAACACAGACTGAGAAAATATGGCTCGTACCAAGCAAACCGCACGTAAATCCACTGGAGGAAAGGCTCCACGAAAACAGTTGGCAACCAAGGCCGCCCGTAAGAGTGCCCCTGCCACCGGTGGTGTCAAGAAGCCACATCGTTACAGGCCAGGAACTGTCGCCCTTCGTGAGATCAGGCGTTACCAGAAGAGTACCGAGCTGCTCATCCGCAAACTGCCCTTCCAGCGTCTCGTACGTGAGATCGCCCAGGACTTCAAGACCGAGCTTCGATTCCAGAGCTCCGCAGTCATGGCTCTCCAGGAAGCCAGCGAAGCCTACCTCGTCGGCCTCTTCGAAGACACCAACCTTTGCGCCATCCACGCCAAGCGTGTCACCATCATGCCCAAGGACATCCAGCTGGCTCGCCGAATCCGAGGCGAACGTGCTTAGATCGTATCTGTCTCCGACGGATTCTCGAAAACCAACGGCTCTTTTAAGGGCCATCATATCTACCAGTTAAAGCAGATTTTTCTCTCCCTCCGAACATGCAACTTGTCGTCTCATTATTATTTTTTTTTTTTTTTTTTTTTTTTTAATGATTATCATTATTATTGTAATTATTACTTCTATGCTGGGTGGTTGGTGATTCCCTTCGTGCATGATGCAATTCACTAATCAATAATCAAAGTGAGCTTATCCCTAACTCATAATCATAACCCCTAATCCACACACACACACACTCTATCCTAATCGCCTTGGTATTATAAGCGTGTTAACATGGGTTGACACACATCAGCGTGTATGTTAACGATCTCCAATACAAGAGAAGTAAATCTTAAAAACGTAGTAATATCTCTATCGTTCAAAGCACGGAAGATCTTAAATTTAATACCACTGCCATAACAGTTTACCTGCCTCGGGCATTTCAATAGGCTCTCGCAGTAGATCGGGGGAAAATTTGAGCTGATGCTCGTTCCCTCGGCTTGGCTTTGCGAATTGATTACGTAACACACCGACTAAAATTTCCAGACTTAATAACATTGAAAGGTGCGAAACGATTAATACTTGCGGTAGTATATGCCTCGTTAGTTGTTACAAGTTTCAAATTTCTAAGACTATTAATAATAAAGCCCTTAGGATCTGACTTAACACCCCAGATGCATTGCTACCAGTAAGCTCATTGAAGCAGCAAAACTCAATATCTATTTTTATTTCAAACCCCAAAAGTTACAAAAATTATTAATAAATAATAATAATAATAATAAGTTCCCTTTATCCCCTAATCCAAGATCTCTTGCTAAATACTTAATTCATAAAACCTGCGGCCAAAATCATGTGAAAAGTTCCCTACATACATTATATATAGTTTTTTAATTTTTTTTATTTTATGGGATGTTAGATTTCTGTCCAGCAGGAGTTTTCACTCAAATCTTGGGGTTTCTGACCTTTGGTTTTTGGCTGAGGGTCCGAAGCCCCACGATTATTAGGGTTGCAGCTAGCTGATACATCTAACTTAAAAGGAGAAATAAGACACTGACGCAAGCATGTTTGAGGAGAGGAATGAGTATGTCTTTCTGGGTGATTTGATGGCCCTTAAAAGAGCCGTTGGTAATCGATGGGCGATTGCAATGCAACCTCCCCTTTAAGCCTTCTTGCCTCCGGATGTCTTCTTGGGTAGAAGGACAGCCTGGATGTTTGGAAGAACACCTCCCTGGGCGATGGTGACTCCGCTCAAGAGTTTGTTCAACTCCTCGTCGTTTCGGATGGCGAGTTGGAGATGACGGGGGATGATCCTGGTCTTCTTGTTGTCACGTGCAGCGTTACCGGCCAATTCCAAGATCTCGGCGGCGAGGTATTCTAGTACGGCAGCCAGGTAGACGGGTGCGCCAGCGCCGATCCTCTGGGCGTAATTTCCTCTTCGCAGGAACCTGTGTACACGACCTACTGGGAATTGAAGCCCTGCTCTTGCAGATCGACTCTTGGCCTTTGCCCTGGCCTTACCACCTTTGCCCCTGCCAGTCATGATGAAGTAAATTTGGGTATGTTTTCGACTTGAAACGAATCAAAGAAATGATTTGCCTGCCGGAAAGCTCTCATTCAAGTAGTCCGGACTCTAAAGCTACAGCACAGTGCCCTTATGAGGGGATTCTTTGCCACCCTTTGCCCTGATCGTACAATGCGTGAAAGAATTAAGAAAAGCTTCCGCATTGTGATTGGCCAGCTCGTGTGTGCTGTGCAATGCATAGCACGTGCTTTGTCAATATGGGAAGTTTTTCTGCTTCGCTGAAGTGATATCAAATCTGTCATAAATACATTTCGCAGCGTGGAGGACACTCATTCACTCATCGCTTTACTTACCGTATCGCAACGAAAACTTCACGTCCAAAATGGCACCAAAAGCTGCAGGAAAGGGAGCAAAGAAGGCCGCCAAGTCCAAGGCACCTCGCAACCCAGGAGACAAGAAGAGGCGAAGGACCAGGCGTGAGACTTACAGTATCTACATCTACAAAGTCATGAAGCAGGTCCACCCAGACACCGGTATCTCTAGCCGTGCTATGTCTATCATGAACAGCTTCGTGAACGACATCTTCGAGCGTATCGCCGCCGAAGCTTCCCGTTTGGCCCACTACAACAGGAAGTCCACCATCACCAGTCGGGAGGTCCAGACCGCCGTCAGACTGTTGCTGCCTGGTGAGCTCGCCAAGCATGCCGTCTCAGAGGGTACCAAGGCTGTCACCAAGTACACCACCTCCAAGTAGATTGTTCTTCTCGTGTAGAAGGCTCGACATCCAACGGCTCTTTTAAGGGCCATCCTATATTCCAGAAACGGCAGACTTATCTCCCCCTCCTCAAACATGCAGTTTCGTTGTCTCTTATTTTAAGTAATCTAACATTGTATCATATATACCTGTTACTCTCAAGCCATTGACCGTGTAGTTGATCACGTTCTGGGGCCCGTTTATCGATAATAATAATATTAATAAGTGATATTTATATAGCGCATAATCAGCAAAGCTGCGCCAAAAAAAGAAAAAAAAAAGAAGTAAAAGCCAAAGGCAACAATATAAAAAAAAAAAAAAAACACACCCGTACTAAACGATACTAAAACGCATATAGTCCAAAACAATTTAAGAAGCATGTAAATAGATTCAATCATAGTCCAGGTTTAAATATATATAAGTATGAGGAACTATAGTACAGTAAGAGAATTATTGTAAAAGCCTAAATACTAAACGATACAAAATAGAGCCCTAAACGTAGTAAATAAATGAAAATTTTTAAATTAAAAAAAAAAAAAAAACATTACAGTAAGAGAATTATTACAAAATCCTAAAACAGATCAAATACCCAATACTGAACGATACAAAATAGAGTCTAAACGTACTAAATAAATGAAAGATAAATATTAAAAAAAATAAAATGTTCAGAATTAAGTAACTAGTTCCAAACGTAGTATCTATGCACAATAACAGTTAAAACACAGTCAATCACACAGTAAAAGCGAGTCTAACATAATATGCTTTCAAAGCAGTTTTTAAAAGTGGTAAGAGAAATGCATACACTCACAGAGTTCGGTATAGGCATTCTGGGAGCGCTGACTGAGAAGGCTCTGTCGCCGGTCTTGCATCTTGTTCTCTTCTCCTTGAGCAATTCCTGCGATGATGACCGTAGGGTTCTGCTAGGTTTGTACGGTGTAAGGAGACAAGACAGGTATTAGAATCCATAATAATCCATAATAAATCCAACAATAACGATAAATAACCTCTAAGTCCTCCCCCACCACACACAAACACTCAATAGTTTCACTTGCGATGATCGCGACATAGCCACATATGAAAATCCGCTCTTTAGTAAGACTGACGTTCATTTTTCGCCACTGTCAACTTCTGCACCTTTCTAGCTAATTAGTCTGGAACAATAGCATGCGTGTTACGTAATCGACTCGCCAAGCCTAGCGAGCTTGGAAAAGTAACTTCCTCGGCTCACATTACCAGTGATCTACCGCGTGAGCCAAATAAAATGCCCGAGGCAAGGGAAACTGTTCTGGCAGTGGTAAAAAAAGGGCGCATTTTCAAATGATATGTTGTCTCGCATTTGGGACTAATCGTGTAACGGTACAGTCGTGCATGCATTGTGTTCAATGGACAAGTAGCGATTCGGGAGGGGGGTGGAGGGGTGGGGGAAGTTCGTATTGTCTTGCTTCTTGGGTCGTATGTCTTAGAACTTCACTGGTTTGCTGTATTGGTGAACTGGGGGTTGTTGCAGAATTTTATTACGTATAATAACCGACTTCACTTGAGTATAAATAAAAGGAGTTTACCCCTGCTCGACCTTCGCAAGAGGTCCTACGGGGGATAATATTGAAGTTTTGTAGAATAGACACTTCTTTTTTTTTCCTAGGGAAAGTTGTCTATATAAACAAACAGGAGGTCGGAACTGAAGAGCCAATTAGGTAGGGATTACTAAAGGGGGGGGGGACTTCACTTGAGGGAGGGGGTGGATTTCAATTACGGTGTTTTGAAATTTCTAGCAAAATTGCCTATGCATATAACTTATTTTGCCCGATGCTGGCGTATACATACACACACACATACATTCACTCACACAAAGAAAAGAATTAAGACGACGAATTGCATGTTTCGAGGGAGAGGAATGAGTAACTCTCTCTGGGGATATTTGATGGCCCTTAAAAGAGCCGTTGGATTTCGATTCGTCTTCGTGACAGGAAAGATGCATCTAGCCTCCGAATCCGTACAGGGTACGCCCTTGACGTTTCAAGGCATAGACGACGTCCATGGCGGTGACAGTCTTTCTCTTGGCGTGCTCACAGTATGTGACGGCATCACGGATGACGTTTTCTAAGAAGACCTTCAGGACACCACGGGTCTCTTCGTAGATGAGTCCGGAGATACGTTTTACTCCACCACGACGAGCGAGACGACGGATGGCGGGTTTGGTGATACCCTGGATGTTATCACGCAACACTTTTCGGTGACGCTTGGCGCCTCCCTTTCCAAGTCCCTTTCCTCCTTTACCACGTCCAGACATGTTGATTGTTGTTGTTCTATGTAAGAGTACTCACAGTAAAATGTAGAAAGTCCCTCAATGTGTGGCATTATATTAGCGATACCCGTCAAGCAGGCGATGTTTTGAACGGACGTAAGCGAACTACCCCGATGTCTGCATCAGAACCCGTGGGAATGGAAGCTCGGCGGAGTTTGATGCCGTTTCTTGTTCGTCGTGTGATGTTCTATGTTATGAAATATCGGTGAGGGGTGAATTCGATAAGGCCAAATTTGTCCCGAATGGTCGAATATTGGCTTCACCCTGTCATTCCGTTAAAATATCACACGTAAAATTACACTTGACGCTAACTCTGTGTTAGCCTAATCTGACCAATCGACGAAGGTAATGTTCATGACGTCACAATTGGGGATTGCTGACTGACTGTCAAATGCGAAGCTGGAGGGTTTTCGATAAGAGTTTTCAACAATTTTTCGTCATTTTAAATGGCAGAAAGTCTAAGAAATAGATACTTTATGAAAGTGACTACCATTTTCCTGCCCGGCATGAGCAGTTTCGACTACCGTTCGCTTAAATTAGGCTCCTGAAATTTGCCATTGCCGCTTAGCTAATCAGAACGACTCGCGGCTGTCGCACTCGGCCAATCAGAATCGAGCACAGGTCGAGTGACGCGATTAGCGGGTTGTTTGAGGGGAGCTGCTTATAACGTGCGGTTTCTTGTAGTCCGTGCTTCATTACATCTTTGTACTGATAGAACACAGACTGAGAAAATATGGCTCGTACCAAGCAAACCGCACGTAAATCCACTGGAGGAAAGGCTCCACGAAAACAGTTGGCAACCAAGGCCGCCCGTAAGAGTGCCCCTGCCACCGGTGGTGTCAAGAAGCCACATCGTTACAGGCCAGGAACTGTCGCCCTTCGTGAGATCAGGCGTTACCAGAAGAGTACCGAGCTGCTCATCCGCAAACTGCCCTTCCAGCGTCTCGTACGTGAGATCGCCCAGGACTTCAAGACCGAGCTTCGATTCCAGAGCTCCGCAGTCATGGCTCTCCAGGAAGCCAGCGAAGCCTACCTCGTCGGCCTCTTCGAAGACACCAACCTTTGCGCCATCCACGCCAAGCGTGTCACCATCATGCCCAAGGACATCCAGCTGGCTCGCCGAATCCGAGGCGAACGTGCTTAGATCGTATCTGTCTCCGACGGATTCTCGAAAACCAACGGCTCTTTTAAGGGCCATCATATCTACCAGTTAAAGCAGATTTTTCTCTCCCTCCGAACATGCAACTTGTCGTCTCATTATTATTTTTTTTTTTTTTTTTTTTTTTTTAATGATTATCATTATTATTGTAATTATTACTTCTATGCTGGGTGGTTGGTGATTCCCTTCGTGCATGATGCAATTCACTAATCAATAATCAAAGTGAGCTTATCCCTAACTCATAATCATAACCCCTAATCCACACACACACACACTCTATCCTAATCGCCTTGGTATTATAAGCGTGTTAACATGGGTTGACACACATCAGCGTGTATGTTAACGATCTCCAATACAAGAGAAGTAAATCTTAAAAACGTAGTAATATCTCTATCGTTCAAAGCACGGAAGATCTTAAATTTAATACCACTGCCATAACAGTTTACCTGCCTCGGGCATTTCAATAGGCTCTCGCAGTAGATCGGGGGAAAATTTGAGCTGATGCTCGTTCCCTCGGCTTGGCTTTGCGAATTGATTACGTAACACACCGACTAAAATTTCCAGACTTAATAACATTGAAAGGTGCGAAACGATTAATACTTGCGGTAGTATATGCCTCGTTAGTTGTTACAAGTTTCAAATTTCTAAGACTATTAATAATAAAGCCCTTAGGATCTGACTTAACACCCCAGATGCATTGCTACCAGTAAGCTCATTGAAGCAGCAAAACTCAATATCTATTTTTATTTCAAACCCCAAAAGTTACAAAAATTATTAATAAATAATAATAATAATAATAAGTTCCCTTTATCCCCTAATCCAAGATCTCTTGCTAAATACTTAATTCATAAAACCTGCGGCCAAAATCATGTGAAAAGTTCCCTACATACATTATATATAGTTTTTTAATTTTTTTTATTTTATGGGATGTTAGATTTCTGTCCAGCAGGAGTTTTCACTCAAATCTTGGGGTTTCTGACCTTTGGTTTTTGGCTGAGGGTCCGAAGCCCCACGATTATTAGGGTTGCAGCTAGCTGATACATCTAACTTAAAAGGAGAAATAAGACACTGACGCAAGCATGTTTGAGGAGAGGAATGAGTATGTCTTTCTGGGTGATTTGATGGCCCTTAAAAGAGCCGTTGGTAATCGATGGGCGATTGCAATGCAACCTCCCCTTTAAGCCTTCTTGCCTCCGGATGTCTTCTTGGGTAGAAGGACAGCCTGGATGTTTGGAAGAACACCTCCCTGGGCGATGGTGACTCCGCTCAAGAGTTTGTTCAACTCCTCGTCGTTTCGGATGGCGAGTTGGAGATGACGGGGGATGATCCTGGTCTTCTTGTTGTCACGTGCAGCGTTACCGGCCAATTCCAAGATCTCGGCGGCGAGGTATTCTAGTACGGCAGCCAGGTAGACGGGTGCGCCAGCGCCGATCCTCTGGGCGTAATTTCCTCTTCGCAGGAACCTGTGTACACGACCTACTGGGAATTGAAGCCCTGCTCTTGCAGATCGACTCTTGGCCTTTGCCCTGGCCTTACCACCTTTGCCCCTGCCAGTCATGATGAAGTAAATTTGGGTATGTTTTCGACTTGAAACGAATCAAAGAAATGATTTGCCTGCCGGAAAGCTCTCATTCAAGTAGTCCGGACTCTAAAGCTACAGCACAGTGCCCTTATGAGGGGATTCTTTGCCACCCTTTGCCCTGATCGTACAATGCGTGAAAGAATTAAGAAAAGCTTCCGCATTGTGATTGGCCAGCTCGTGTGTGCTGTGCAATGCATAGCACGTGCTTTGTCAATATGGGAAGTTTTTCTGCTTCGCTGAAGTGATATCAAATCTGTCATAAATACATTTCGCAGCGTGGAGGACACTCATTCACTCATCGCTTTACTTACCGTATCGCAACGAAAACTTCACGTCCAAAATGGCACCAAAAGCTGCAGGAAAGGGAGCAAAGAAGGCCGCCAAGTCCAAGGCACCTCGCAACCCAGGAGACAAGAAGAGGCGAAGGACCAGGCGTGAGACTTACAGTATCTACATCTACAAAGTCATGAAGCAGGTCCACCCAGACACCGGTATCTCTAGCCGTGCTATGTCTATCATGAACAGCTTCGTGAACGACATCTTCGAGCGTATCGCCGCCGAAGCTTCCCGTTTGGCCCACTACAACAGGAAGTCCACCATCACCAGTCGGGAGGTCCAGACCGCCGTCAGACTGTTGCTGCCTGGTGAGCTCGCCAAGCATGCCGTCTCAGAGGGTACCAAGGCTGTCACCAAGTACACCACCTCCAAGTAGATTGTTCTTCTCGTGTAGAAGGCTCGACATCCAACGGCTCTTTTAAGGGCCATCCTATATTCCAGAAACGGCAGACTTATCTCCCCCTCCTCAAACATGCAGTTTCGTTGTCTCTTATTTTAAGTAATCTAACATTGTATCATATATACCTGTTACTCTCAAGCCATTGACCGTGTAGTTGATCACGTTCTGGGGCCCGTTTATCGATAATAATAATATTAATAAGTGATATTTATATAGCGCATAATCAGCAAAGCTGCGCCAAAAAAAGAAAAAAAAAAGAAGTAAAAGCCAAAGGCAACAATAAAAAAAAAAAAAAAAACACACCCGTACTAAACGATACTAAAACGCATATAGTCCAAAACAATTTAAGAAGCATGTAAATAGATTCAATCATAGTCCAGGTTTAAATATATATAAGTATGAGGAACTATAGTACAGTAAGAGAATTATTGTAAAAGCCTAAATACTAAACGATACAAAATAGAGCCCTAAACGTAGTAAATAAATGAAAATTTTTAAATTAAAAAAAAAAAAAAAACATTACAGTAAGAGAATTATTACAAAATCCTAAAACAGATCAAATACCCAATACTGAACGATACAAAATAGAGTCTAAACGTACTAAATAAATGAAAGATAAATATTAAAAAAAATAAAATGTTCAGAATTAAGTAACTAGTTCCAAACGTAGTATCTATGCACAATAACAGTTAAAACACAGTCAATCACACAGTAAAAGCGAGTCTAACATAATATGCTTTCAAAGCAGTTTTTAAAAGTGGTAAGAGAAATGCATACACTCACAGAGTTCGGTATAGGCATTCTGGGAGCGCTGACTGAGAAGGCTCTGTCGCCGGTCTTGCATCTTGTTCTCTTCTCCTTGAGCAATTCCTGCGATGATGACCGTAGGGTTCTGCTAGGTTTGTACGGTGTAAGGAGACAAGACAGGTATTAGAATCCATAATAATCCATAATAAATCCAACAATAACGATAAATAACCTCTAAGTCCTCCCCCACCACACACAAACACTCAATAGTTTCACTTGCGATGATCGCGACATAGCCACATATGAAAATCCGCTCTTTAGTAAGACTGACGTTCATTTTTCGCCACTGTCAACTTCTGCACCTTTCTAGCTAATTAGTCTGGAACAATAGCATGCGTGTTACGTAATCGACTCGCCAAGCCTAGCGAGCTTGGAAAAGTAACTTCCTCGGCTCACATTACCAGTGATCTACCGCGTGAGCCAAATAAAATGCCCGAGGCAAGGGAAACTGTTCTGGCAGTGGTAAAAAAAGGGCGCATTTTCAAATGATATGTTGTCTCGCATTTGGGACTAATCGTGTAACGGTACAGTCGTGCATGCATTGTGTTCAATGGACAAGTAGCGATTCGGGAGGGGGGTGGAGGGGTGGGGGAAGTTCGTATTGTCTTGCTTCTTGGGTCGTATGTCTTAGAACTTCACTGGTTTGCTGTATTGGTGAACTGGGGGTTGTTGCAGAATTTTATTACGTATAATAACCGACTTCACTTGAGTATAAATAAAAGGAGTTTACCCCTGCTCGACCTTCGCAAGAGGTCCTACGGGGGATAATATTGAAGTTTTGTAGAATAGACACTTCTTTTTTTTTCCTAGGGAAAGTTGTCTATATAAACAAACAGGAGGTCGGAACTGAAGAGCCAATTAGGTAGGGATTACTAAAGGGGGGGGGGACTTCACTTGAGGGAGGGGGTGGATTTCAATTACGGTGTTTTGAAATTTCTAGCAAAATTGCCTATGCATATAACTTATTTTGCCCGATGCTGGCGTATACATACACACACACATACATTCACTCACACAAAGAAAAGAATTAAGACGACGAATTGCATGTTTCGAGGGAGAGGAATGAGTAACTCTCTCTGGGGATATTTGATGGCCCTTAAAAGAGCCGTTGGATTTCGATTCGTCTTCGTGACAGGAAAGATGCATCTAGCCTCCGAATCCGTACAGGGTACGCCCTTGACGTTTCAAGGCATAGACGACGTCCATGGCGGTGACAGTCTTTCTCTTGGCGTGCTCACAGTATGTGACGGCATCACGGATGACGTTTTCTAAGAAGACCTTCAGGACACCACGGGTCTCTTCGTAGATGAGTCCGGAGATACGTTTTACTCCACCACGACGAGCGAGACGACGGATGGCGGGTTTGGTGATACCCTGGATGTTATCACGCAACACTTTTCGGTGACGCTTGGCGCCTCCCTTTCCAAGTCCCTTTCCTCCTTTACCACGTCCAGACATGTTGATTGTTGTTGTTCTATGTAAGAGTACTCACAGTAAAATGTAGAAAGTCCCTCAATGTGTGGCATTATATTAGCGATACCCGTCAAGCAGGCGATGTTTTGAACGGACGTAAGCGAACTACCCCGATGTCTGCATCAGAACCCGTGGGAATGGAAGCTCGGCGGAGTTTGATGCCGTTTCTTGTTCGTCGTGTGATGTTCTATGTTATGAAATATCGGTGAGGGGTGAATTCGATAAGGCCAAATTTGTCCCGAATGGTCGAATATTGGCTTCACCCTGTCATTCCGTTAAAATATCACACGTAAAATTACACTTGACGCTAACTCTGTGTTAGCCTAATCTGACCAATCGACGAAGGTAATGTTCATGACGTCACAATTGGGGATTGCTGACTGACTGTCAAATGCGAAGCTGGAGGGTTTTCGATAAGAGTTTTCAACAATTTTTCGTCATTTTAAATGGCAGAAAGTCTAAGAAATAGATACTTTATGAAAGTGACTACCATTTTCCTGCCCGGCATGAGCAGTTTCGACTACCGTTCGCTTAAATTAGGCTCCTGAAATTTGCCATTGCCGCTTAGCTAATCAGAACGACTCGCGGCTGTCGCACTCGGCCAATCAGAATCGAGCACAGGTCGAGTGACGCGATTAGCGGGTTGTTTGAGGGGAGCTGCTTATAACGTGCGGTTTCTTGTAGTCCGTGCTTCATTACATCTTTGTACTGATAGAACACAGACTGAGAAAATATGGCTCGTACCAAGCAAACCGCACGTAAATCCACTGGAGGAAAGGCTCCACGAAAACAGTTGGCAACCAAGGCCGCCCGTAAGAGTGCCCCTGCCACCGGTGGTGTCAAGAAGCCACATCGTTACAGGCCAGGAACTGTCGCCCTTCGTGAGATCAGGCGTTACCAGAAGAGTACCGAGCTGCTCATCCGCAAACTGCCCTTCCAGCGTCTCGTACGTGAGATCGCCCAGGACTTCAAGACCGAGCTTCGATTCCAGAGCTCCGCAGTCATGGCTCTCCAGGAAGCCAGCGAAGCCTACCTCGTCGGCCTCTTCGAAGACACCAACCTTTGCGCCATCCACGCCAAGCGTGTCACCATCATGCCCAAGGACATCCAGCTGGCTCGCCGAATCCGAGGCGAACGTGCTTAGATCGTATCTGTCTCCGACGGATTCTCGAAAACCAACGGCTCTTTTAAGGGCCATCATATCTACCAGTTAAAGCAGATTTTTCTCTCCCTCCGAACATGCAACTTGTCGTCTCATTATTATTTTTTTTTTTTTTTTTTTTTTTTTAATGATTATCATTATTATTGTAATTATTACTTCTATGCTGGGTGGTTGGTGATTCCCTTCGTGCATGATGCAATTCACTAATCAATAATCAAAGTGAGCTTATCCCTAACTCATAATCATAACCCCTAATCCACACACACACACACTCTATCCTAATCGCCTTGGTATTATAAGCGTGTTAACATGGGTTGACACACATCAGCGTGTATGTTAACGATCTCCAATACAAGAGAAGTAAATCTTAAAAACGTAGTAATATCTCTATCGTTCAAAGCACGGAAGATCTTAAATTTAATACCACTGCCATAACAGTTTACCTGCCTCGGGCATTTCAATAGGCTCTCGCAGTAGATCGGGGGAAAATTTGAGCTGATGCTCGTTCCCTCGGCTTGGCTTTGCGAATTGATTACGTAACACACCGACTAAAATTTCCAGACTTAATAACATTGAAAGGTGCGAAACGATTAATACTTGCGGTAGTATATGCCTCGTTAGTTGTTACAAGTTTCAAATTTCTAAGACTATTAATAATAAAGCCCTTAGGATCTGACTTAACACCCCAGATGCATTGCTACCAGTAAGCTCATTGAAGCAGCAAAACTCAATATCTATTTTTATTTCAAACCCCAAAAGTTACAAAAATTATTAATAAATAATAATAATAATAATAAGTTCCCTTTATCCCCTAATCCAAGATCTCTTGCTAAATACTTAATTCATAAAACCTGCGGCCAAAATCATGTGAAAAGTTCCCTACATACATTATATATAGTTTTTTAATTTTTTTTATTTTATGGGATGTTAGATTTCTGTCCAGCAGGAGTTTTCACTCAAATCTTGGGGTTTCTGACCTTTGGTTTTTGGCTGAGGGTCCGAAGCCCCACGATTATTAGGGTTGCAGCTAGCTGATACATCTAACTTAAAAGGAGAAATAAGACACTGACGCAAGCATGTTTGAGGAGAGGAATGAGTATGTCTTTCTGGGTGATTTGATGGCCCTTAAAAGAGCCGTTGGTAATCGATGGGCGATTGCAATGCAACCTCCCCTTTAAGCCTTCTTGCCTCCGGATGTCTTCTTGGGTAGAAGGACAGCCTGGATGTTTGGAAGAACACCTCCCTGGGCGATGGTGACTCCGCTCAAGAGTTTGTTCAACTCCTCGTCGTTTCGGATGGCGAGTTGGAGATGACGGGGGATGATCCTGGTCTTCTTGTTGTCACGTGCAGCGTTACCGGCCAATTCCAAGATCTCGGCGGCGAGGTATTCTAGTACGGCAGCCAGGTAGACGGGTGCGCCAGCGCCGATCCTCTGGGCGTAATTTCCTCTTCGCAGGAACCTGTGTACACGACCTACTGGGAATTGAAGCCCTGCTCTTGCAGATCGACTCTTGGCCTTTGCCCTGGCCTTACCACCTTTGCCCCTGCCAGTCATGATGAAGTAAATTTGGGTATGTTTTCGACTTGAAACGAATCAAAGAAATGATTTGCCTGCCGGAAAGCTCTCATTCAAGTAGTCCGGACTCTAAAGCTACAGCACAGTGCCCTTATGAGGGGATTCTTTGCCACCCTTTGCCCTGATCGTACAATGCGTGAAAGAATTAAGAAAAGCTTCCGCATTGTGATTGGCCAGCTCGTGTGTGCTGTGCAATGCATAGCACGTGCTTTGTCAATATGGGAAGTTTTTCTGCTTCGCTGAAGTGATATCAAATCTGTCATAAATACATTTCGCAGCGTGGAGGACACTCATTCACTCATCGCTTTACTTACCGTATCGCAACGAAAACTTCACGTCCAAAATGGCACCAAAAGCTGCAGGAAAGGGAGCAAAGAAGGCCGCCAAGTCCAAGGCACCTCGCAACCCAGGAGACAAGAAGAGGCGAAGGACCAGGCGTGAGACTTACAGTATCTACATCTACAAAGTCATGAAGCAGGTCCACCCAGACACCGGTATCTCTAGCCGTGCTATGTCTATCATGAACAGCTTCGTGAACGACATCTTCGAGCGTATCGCCGCCGAAGCTTCCCGTTTGGCCCACTACAACAGGAAGTCCACCATCACCAGTCGGGAGGTCCAGACCGCCGTCAGACTGTTGCTGCCTGGTGAGCTCGCCAAGCATGCCGTCTCAGAGGGTACCAAGGCTGTCACCAAGTACACCACCTCCAAGTAGATTGTTCTTCTCGTGTAGAAGGCTCGACATCCAACGGCTCTTTTAAGGGCCATCCTATATTCCAGAAACGGCAGACTTATCTCCCCCTCCTCAAACATGCAGTTTCGTTGTCTCTTATTTTAAGTAATCTAACATTGTATCATATATACCTGTTACTCTCAAGCCATTGACCGTGTAGTTGATCACGTTCTGGGGCCCGTTTATCGATAATAATAATATTAATAAGTGATATTTATATAGCGCATAATCAGCAAAGCTGCGCCAAAAAAAGAAAAAAAAAAGAAGTAAAAGCCAAAGGCAACAATATAAAAAAAAAAAAAAAACACACCCGTACTAAACGATACTAAAACGCATATAGTCCAAAACAATTTAAGAAGCATGTAAATAGATTCAATCATAGTCCAGGTTTAAATATATATAAGTATGAGGAACTATAGTACAGTAAGAGAATTATTGTAAAAGCCTAAATACTAAACGATACAAAATAGAGCCCTAAACGTAGTAAATAAATGAAAATTTTTAAATTAAAAAAAAAAAAAAAACATTACAGTAAGAGAATTATTACAAAATCCTAAAACAGATCAAATACCCAATACTGAACGATACAAAATAGAGTCTAAACGTACTAAATAAATGAAAGATAAATATTAAAAAAAATAAAATGTTCAGAATTAAGTAACTAGTTCCAAACGTAGTATCTATGCACAATAACAGTTAAAACACAGTCAATCACACAGTAAAAGCGAGTCTAACATAATATGCTTTCAAAGCAGTTTTTAAAAGTGGTAAGAGAAATGCATACACTCACAGAGTTCGGTATAGGCATTCTGGGAGCGCTGACTGAGAAGGCTCTGTCGCCGGTCTTGCATCTTGTTCTCTTCTCCTTGAGCAATTCCTGCGATGATGACCGTAGGGTTCTGCTAGGTTTGTACGGTGTAAGGAGACAAGACAGGTATTAGAATCCATAATAATCCATAATAAATCCAACAATAACGATAAATAACCTCTAAGTCCTCCCCCACCACACACAAACACTCAATAGTTTCACTTGCGATGATCGCGACATAGCCACATATGAAAATCCGCTCTTTAGTAAGACTGACGTTCATTTTTCGCCACTGTCAACTTCTGCACCTTTCTAGCTAATTAGTCTGGAACAATAGCATGCGTGTTACGTAATCGACTCGCCAAGCCTAGCGAGCTTGGAAAAGTAACTTCCTCGGCTCACATTACCAGTGATCTACCGCGTGAGCCAAATAAAATGCCCGAGGCAAGGGAAACTGTTCTGGCAGTGGTAAAAAAAGGGCGCATTTTCAAATGATATGTTGTCTCGCATTTGGGACTAATCGTGTAACGGTACAGTCGTGCATGCATTGTGTTCAATGGACAAGTAGCGATTCGGGAGGGGGGTGGAGGGGTGGGGGAAGTTCGTATTGTCTTGCTTCTTGGGTCGTATGTCTTAGAACTTCACTGGTTTGCTGTATTGGTGAACTGGGGGTTGTTGCAGAATTTTATTACGTATAATAACCGACTTCACTTGAGTATAAATAAAAGGAGTTTACCCCTGCTCGACCTTCGCAAGAGGTCCTACGGGGGATAATATTGAAGTTTTGTAGAATAGACACTTCTTTTTTTTTCCTAGGGAAAGTTGTCTATATAAACAAACAGGAGGTCGGAACTGAAGAGCCAATTAGGTAGGGATTACTAAAGGGGGGGGGGACTTCACTTGAGGGAGGGGGTGGATTTCAATTACGGTGTTTTGAAATTTCTAGCAAAATTGCCTATGCATATAACTTATTTTGCCCGATGCTGGCGTATACATACACACACACATACATTCACTCACACAAAGAAAAGAATTAAGACGACGAATTGCATGTTTCGAGGGAGAGGAATGAGTAACTCTCTCTGGGGATATTTGATGGCCCTTAAAAGAGCCGTTGGATTTCGATTCGTCTTCGTGACAGGAAAGATGCATCTAGCCTCCGAATCCGTACAGGGTACGCCCTTGACGTTTCAAGGCATAGACGACGTCCATGGCGGTGACAGTCTTTCTCTTGGCGTGCTCACAGTATGTGACGGCATCACGGATGACGTTTTCTAAGAAGACCTTCAGGACACCACGGGTCTCTTCGTAGATGAGTCCGGAGATACGTTTTACTCCACCACGACGAGCGAGACGACGGATGGCGGGTTTGGTGATACCCTGGATGTTATCACGCAACACTTTTCGGTGACGCTTGGCGCCTCCCTTTCCAAGTCCCTTTCCTCCTTTACCACGTCCAGACATGTTGATTGTTGTTGTTCTATGTAAGAGTACTCACAGTAAAATGTAGAAAGTCCCTCAATGTGTGGCATTATATTAGCGATACCCGTCAAGCAGGCGATGTTTTGAACGGACGTAAGCGAACTACCCCGATGTCTGCATCAGAACCCGTGGGAATGGAAGCTCGGCGGAGTTTGATGCCGTTTCTTGTTCGTCGTGTGATGTTCTATGTTATGAAATATCGGTGAGGGGTGAATTCGATAAGGCCAAATTTGTCCCGAATGGTCGAATATTGGCTTCACCCTGTCATTCCGTTAAAATATCACACGTAAAATTACACTTGACGCTAACTCTGTGTTAGCCTAATCTGACCAATCGACGAAGGTAATGTTCATGACGTCACAATTGGGGATTGCTGACTGACTGTCAAATGCGAAGCTGGAGGGTTTTCGATAAGAGTTTTCAACAATTTTTCGTCATTTTAAATGGCAGAAAGTCTAAGAAATAGATACTTTATGAAAGTGACTACCATTTTCCTGCCCGGCATGAGCAGTTTCGACTACCGTTCGCTTAAATTAGGCTCCTGAAATTTGCCATTGCCGCTTAGCTAATCAGAACGACTCGCGGCTGTCGCACTCGGCCAATCAGAATCGAGCACAGGTCGAGTGACGCGATTAGCGGGTTGTTTGAGGGGAGCTGCTTATAACGTGCGGTTTCTTGTAGTCCGTGCTTCATTACATCTTTGTACTGATAGAACACAGACTGAGAAAATATGGCTCGTACCAAGCAAACCGCACGTAAATCCACTGGAGGAAAGGCTCCACGAAAACAGTTGGCAACCAAGGCCGCCCGTAAGAGTGCCCCTGCCACCGGTGGTGTCAAGAAGCCACATCGTTACAGGCCAGGAACTGTCGCCCTTCGTGAGATCAGGCGTTACCAGAAGAGTACCGAGCTGCTCATCCGCAAACTGCCCTTCCAGCGTCTCGTACGTGAGATCGCCCAGGACTTCAAGACCGAGCTTCGATTCCAGAGCTCCGCAGTCATGGCTCTCCAGGAAGCCAGCGAAGCCTACCTCGTCGGCCTCTTCGAAGACACCAACCTTTGCGCCATCCACGCCAAGCGTGTCACCATCATGCCCAAGGACATCCAGCTGGCTCGCCGAATCCGAGGCGAACGTGCTTAGATCGTATCTGTCTCCGACGGATTCTCGAAAACCAACGGCTCTTTTAAGGGCCATCATATCTACCAGTTAAAGCAGATTTTTCTCTCCCTCCGAACATGCAACTTGTCGTCTCATTATTATTTTTTTTTTTTTTTTTTTTTTTTTAATGATTATCATTATTATTGTAATTATTACTTCTATGCTGGGTGGTTGGTGATTCCCTTCGTGCATGATGCAATTCACTAATCAATAATCAAAGTGAGCTTATCCCTAACTCATAATCATAACCCCTAATCCACACACACACACACTCTATCCTAATCGCCTTGGTATTATAAGCGTGTTAACATGGGTTGACACACATCAGCGTGTATGTTAACGATCTCCAATACAAGAGAAGTAAATCTTAAAAACGTAGTAATATCTCTATCGTTCAAAGCACGGAAGATCTTAAATTTAATACCACTGCCATAACAGTTTACCTGCCTCGGGCATTTCAATAGGCTCTCGCAGTAGATCGGGGGAAAATTTGAGCTGATGCTCGTTCCCTCGGCTTGGCTTTGCGAATTGATTACGTAACACACCGACTAAAATTTCCAGACTTAATAACATTGAAAGGTGCGAAACGATTAATACTTGCGGTAGTATATGCCTCGTTAGTTGTTACAAGTTTCAAATTTCTAAGACTATTAATAATAAAGCCCTTAGGATCTGACTTAACACCCCAGATGCATTGCTACCAGTAAGCTCATTGAAGCAGCAAAACTCAATATCTATTTTTATTTCAAACCCCAAAAGTTACAAAAATTATTAATAAATAATAATAATAATAATAAGTTCCCTTTATCCCCTAATCCAAGATCTCTTGCTAAATACTTAATTCATAAAACCTGCGGCCAAAATCATGTGAAAAGTTCCCTACATACATTATATATAGTTTTTTAATTTTTTTTATTTTATGGGATGTTAGATTTCTGTCCAGCAGGAGTTTTCACTCAAATCTTGGGGTTTCTGACCTTTGGTTTTTGGCTGAGGGTCCGAAGCCCCACGATTATTAGGGTTGCAGCTAGCTGATACATCTAACTTAAAAGGAGAAATAAGACACTGACGCAAGCATGTTTGAGGAGAGGAATGAGTATGTCTTTCTGGGTGATTTGATGGCCCTTAAAAGAGCCGTTGGTAATCGATGGGCGATTGCAATGCAACCTCCCCTTTAAGCCTTCTTGCCTCCGGATGTCTTCTTGGGTAGAAGGACAGCCTGGATGTTTGGAAGAACACCTCCCTGGGCGATGGTGACTCCGCTCAAGAGTTTGTTCAACTCCTCGTCGTTTCGGATGGCGAGTTGGAGATGACGGGGGATGATCCTGGTCTTCTTGTTGTCACGTGCAGCGTTACCGGCCAATTCCAAGATCTCGGCGGCGAGGTATTCTAGTACGGCAGCCAGGTAGACGGGTGCGCCAGCGCCGATCCTCTGGGCGTAATTTCCTCTTCGCAGGAACCTGTGTACACGACCTACTGGGAATTGAAGCCCTGCTCTTGCAGATCGACTCTTGGCCTTTGCCCTGGCCTTACCACCTTTGCCCCTGCCAGTCATGATGAAGTAAATTTGGGTATGTTTTCGACTTGAAACGAATCAAAGAAATGATTTGCCTGCCGGAAAGCTCTCATTCAAGTAGTCCGGACTCTAAAGCTACAGCACAGTGCCCTTATGAGGGGATTCTTTGCCACCCTTTGCCCTGATCGTACAATGCGTGAAAGAATTAAGAAAAGCTTCCGCATTGTGATTGGCCAGCTCGTGTGTGCTGTGCAATGCATAGCACGTGCTTTGTCAATATGGGAAGTTTTTCTGCTTCGCTGAAGTGATATCAAATCTGTCATAAATACATTTCGCAGCGTGGAGGACACTCATTCACTCATCGCTTTACTTACCGTATCGCAACGAAAACTTCACGTCCAAAATGGCACCAAAAGCTGCAGGAAAGGGAGCAAAGAAGGCCGCCAAGTCCAAGGCACCTCGCAACCCAGGAGACAAGAAGAGGCGAAGGACCAGGCGTGAGACTTACAGTATCTACATCTACAAAGTCATGAAGCAGGTCCACCCAGACACCGGTATCTCTAGCCGTGCTATGTCTATCATGAACAGCTTCGTGAACGACATCTTCGAGCGTATCGCCGCCGAAGCTTCCCGTTTGGCCCACTACAACAGGAAGTCCACCATCACCAGTCGGGAGGTCCAGACCGCCGTCAGACTGTTGCTGCCTGGTGAGCTCGCCAAGCATGCCGTCTCAGAGGGTACCAAGGCTGTCACCAAGTACACCACCTCCAAGTAGATTGTTCTTCTCGTGTAGAAGGCTCGACATCCAACGGCTCTTTTAAGGGCCATCCTATATTCCAGAAACGGCAGACTTATCTCCCCCTCCTCAAACATGCAGTTTCGTTGTCTCTTATTTTAAGTAATCTAACATTGTATCATATATACCTGTTACTCTCAAGCCATTGACCGTGTAGTTGATCACGTTCTGGGGCCCGTTTATCGATAATAATAATATTAATAAGTGATATTTATATAGCGCATAATCAGCAAAGCTGCGCCAAAAAAAGAAAAAAAAAAGAAGTAAAAGCCAAAGGCAACAATATAAAAAAAAAAAAAAAACACACCCGTACTAAACGATACTAAAACGCATATAGTCCAAAACAATTTAAGAAGCATGTAAATAGATTCAATCATAGTCCAGGTTTAAATATATATAAGTATGAGGAACTATAGTACAGTAAGAGAATTATTGTAAAAGCCTAAATACTAAACGATACAAAATAGAGCCCTAAACGTAGTAAATAAATGAAAATTTTTAAATTAAAAAAAAAAAAAAAACATTACAGTAAGAGAATTATTACAAAATCCTAAAACAGATCAAATACCCAATACTGAACGATACAAAATAGAGTCTAAACGTACTAAATAAATGAAAGATAAATATTAAAAAAAATAAAATGTTCAGAATTAAGTAACTAGTTCCAAACGTAGTATCTATGCACAATAACAGTTAAAACACAGTCAATCACACAGTAAAAGCGAGTCTAACATAATATGCTTTCAAAGCAGTTTTTAAAAGTGGTAAGAGAAATGCATACACTCACAGAGTTCGGTATAGGCATTCTGGGAGCGCTGACTGAGAAGGCTCTGTCGCCGGTCTTGCATCTTGTTCTCTTCTCCTTGAGCAATTCCTGCGATGATGACCGTAGGGTTCTGCTAGGTTTGTACGGTGTAAGGAGACAAGACAGGTATTAGAATCCATAATAATCCATAATAAATCCAACAATAACGATAAATAACCTCTAAGTCCTCCCCCACCACACACAAACACTCAATAGTTTCACTTGCGATGATCGCGACATAGCCACATATGAAAATCCGCTCTTTAGTAAGACTGACGTTCATTTTTCGCCACTGTCAACTTCTGCACCTTTCTAGCTAATTAGTCTGGAACAATAGCATGCGTGTTACGTAATCGACTCGCCAAGCCTAGCGAGCTTGGAAAAGTAACTTCCTCGGCTCACATTACCAGTGATCTACCGCGTGAGCCAAATAAAATGCCCGAGGCAAGGGAAACTGTTCTGGCAGTGGTAAAAAAAGGGCGCATTTTCAAATGATATGTTGTCTCGCATTTGGGACTAATCGTGTAACGGTACAGTCGTGCATGCATTGTGTTCAATGGACAAGTAGCGATTCGGGAGGGGGGTGGAGGGGTGGGGGAAGTTCGTATTGTCTTGCTTCTTGGGTCGTATGTCTTAGAACTTCACTGGTTTGCTGTATTGGTGAACTGGGGGTTGTTGCAGAATTTTATTACGTATAATAACCGACTTCACTTGAGTATAAATAAAAGGAGTTTACCCCTGCTCGACCTTCGCAAGAGGTCCTACGGGGGATAATATTGAAGTTTTGTAGAATAGACACTTCTTTTTTTTTCCTAGGGAAAGTTGTCTATATAAACAAACAGGAGGTCGGAACTGAAGAGCCAATTAGGTAGGGATTACTAAAGGGGGGGGGGACTTCACTTGAGGGAGGGGGTGGATTTCAATTACGGTGTTTTGAAATTTCTAGCAAAATTGCCTATGCATATAACTTATTTTGCCCGATGCTGGCGTATACATACACACACACATACATTCACTCACACAAAGAAAAGAATTAAGACGACGAATTGCATGTTTCGAGGGAGAGGAATGAGTAACTCTCTCTGGGGATATTTGATGGCCCTTAAAAGAGCCGTTGGATTTCGATTCGTCTTCGTGACAGGAAAGATGCATCTAGCCTCCGAATCCGTACAGGGTACGCCCTTGACGTTTCAAGGCATAGACGACGTCCATGGCGGTGACAGTCTTTCTCTTGGCGTGCTCACAGTATGTGACGGCATCACGGATGACGTTTTCTAAGAAGACCTTCAGGACACCACGGGTCTCTTCGTAGATGAGTCCGGAGATACGTTTTACTCCACCACGACGAGCGAGACGACGGATGGCGGGTTTGGTGATACCCTGGATGTTATCACGCAACACTTTTCGGTGACGCTTGGCGCCTCCCTTTCCAAGTCCCTTTCCTCCTTTACCACGTCCAGACATGTTGATTGTTGTTGTTCTATGTAAGAGTACTCACAGTAAAATGTAGAAAGTCCCTCAATGTGTGGCATTATATTAGCGATACCCGTCAAGCAGGCGATGTTTTGAACGGACGTAAGCGAACTACCCCGATGTCTGCATCAGAACCCGTGGGAATGGAAGCTCGGCGGAGTTTGATGCCGTTTCTTGTTCGTCGTGTGATGTTCTATGTTATGAAATATCGGTGAGGGGTGAATTCGATAAGGCCAAATTTGTCCCGAATGGTCGAATATTGGCTTCACCCTGTCATTCCGTTAAAATATCACACGTAAAATTACACTTGACGCTAACTCTGTGTTAGCCTAATCTGACCAATCGACGAAGGTAATGTTCATGACGTCACAATTGGGGATTGCTGACTGACTGTCAAATGCGAAGCTGGAGGGTTTTCGATAAGAGTTTTCAACAATTTTTCGTCATTTTAAATGGCAGAAAGTCTAAGAAATAGATACTTTATGAAAGTGACTACCATTTTCCTGCCCGGCATGAGCAGTTTCGACTACCGTTCGCTTAAATTAGGCTCCTGAAATTTGCCATTGCCGCTTAGCTAATCAGAACGACTCGCGGCTGTCGCACTCGGCCAATCAGAATCGAGCACAGGTCGAGTGACGCGATTAGCGGGTTGTTTGAGGGGAGCTGCTTATAACGTGCGGTTTCTTGTAGTCCGTGCTTCATTACATCTTTGTACTGATAGAACACAGACTGAGAAAATATGGCTCGTACCAAGCAAACCGCACGTAAATCCACTGGAGGAAAGGCTCCACGAAAACAGTTGGCAACCAAGGCCGCCCGTAAGAGTGCCCCTGCCACCGGTGGTGTCAAGAAGCCACATCGTTACAGGCCAGGAACTGTCGCCCTTCGTGAGATCAGGCGTTACCAGAAGAGTACCGAGCTGCTCATCCGCAAACTGCCCTTCCAGCGTCTCGTACGTGAGATCGCCCAGGACTTCAAGACCGAGCTTCGATTCCAGAGCTCCGCAGTCATGGCTCTCCAGGAAGCCAGCGAAGCCTACCTCGTCGGCCTCTTCGAAGACACCAACCTTTGCGCCATCCACGCCAAGCGTGTCACCATCATGCCCAAGGACATCCAGCTGGCTCGCCGAATCCGAGGCGAACGTGCTTAGATCGTATCTGTCTCCGACGGATTCTCGAAAACCAACGGCTCTTTTAAGGGCCATCATATCTACCAGTTAAAGCAGATTTTTCTCTCCCTCCGAACATGCAACTTGTCGTCTCATTATTATTTTTTTTTTTTTTTTTTTTTTTTTAATGATTATCATTATTATTGTAATTATTACTTCTATGCTGGGTGGTTGGTGATTCCCTTCGTGCATGATGCAATTCACTAATCAATAATCAAAGTGAGCTTATCCCTAACTCATAATCATAACCCCTAATCCACACACACACACACTCTATCCTAATCGCCTTGGTATTATAAGCGTGTTAACATGGGTTGACACACATCAGCGTGTATGTTAACGATCTCCAATACAAGAGAAGTAAATCTTAAAAACGTAGTAATATCTCTATCGTTCAAAGCACGGAAGATCTTAAATTTAATACCACTGCCATAACAGTTTACCTGCCTCGGGCATTTCAATAGGCTCTCGCAGTAGATCGGGGGAAAATTTGAGCTGATGCTCGTTCCCTCGGCTTGGCTTTGCGAATTGATTACGTAACACACCGACTAAAATTTCCAGACTTAATAACATTGAAAGGTGCGAAACGATTAATACTTGCGGTAGTATATGCCTCGTTAGTTGTTACAAGTTTCAAATTTCTAAGACTATTAATAATAAAGCCCTTAGGATCTGACTTAACACCCCAGATGCATTGCTACCAGTAAGCTCATTGAAGCAGCAAAACTCAATATCTATTTTTATTTCAAACCCCAAAAGTTACAAAAATTATTAATAAATAATAATAATAATAATAAGTTCCCTTTATCCCCTAATCCAAGATCTCTTGCTAAATACTTAATTCATAAAACCTGCGGCCAAAATCATGTGAAAAGTTCCCTACATACATTATATATAGTTTTTTAATTTTTTTTATTTTATGGGATGTTAGATTTCTGTCCAGCAGGAGTTTTCACTCAAATCTTGGGGTTTCTGACCTTTGGTTTTTGGCTGAGGGTCCGAAGCCCCACGATTATTAGGGTTGCAGCTAGCTGATACATCTAACTTAAAAGGAGAAATAAGACACTGACGCAAGCATGTTTGAGGAGAGGAATGAGTATGTCTTTCTGGGTGATTTGATGGCCCTTAAAAGAGCCGTTGGTAATCGATGGGCGATTGCAATGCAACCTCCCCTTTAAGCCTTCTTGCCTCCGGATGTCTTCTTGGGTAGAAGGACAGCCTGGATGTTTGGAAGAACACCTCCCTGGGCGATGGTGACTCCGCTCAAGAGTTTGTTCAACTCCTCGTCGTTTCGGATGGCGAGTTGGAGATGACGGGGGATGATCCTGGTCTTCTTGTTGTCACGTGCAGCGTTACCGGCCAATTCCAAGATCTCGGCGGCGAGGTATTCTAGTACGGCAGCCAGGTAGACGGGTGCGCCAGCGCCGATCCTCTGGGCGTAATTTCCTCTTCGCAGGAACCTGTGTACACGACCTACTGGGAATTGAAGCCCTGCTCTTGCAGATCGACTCTTGGCCTTTGCCCTGGCCTTACCACCTTTGCCCCTGCCAGTCATGATGAAGTAAATTTGGGTATGTTTTCGACTTGAAACGAATCAAAGAAATGATTTGCCTGCCGGAAAGCTCTCATTCAAGTAGTCCGGACTCTAAAGCTACAGCACAGTGCCCTTATGAGGGGATTCTTTGCCACCCTTTGCCCTGATCGTACAATGCGTGAAAGAATTAAGAAAAGCTTCCGCATTGTGATTGGCCAGCTCGTGTGTGCTGTGCAATGCATAGCACGTGCTTTGTCAATATGGGAAGTTTTTCTGCTTCGCTGAAGTGATATCAAATCTGTCATAAATACATTTCGCAGCGTGGAGGACACTCATTCACTCATCGCTTTACTTACCGTATCGCAACGAAAACTTCACGTCCAAAATGGCACCAAAAGCTGCAGGAAAGGGAGCAAAGAAGGCCGCCAAGTCCAAGGCACCTCGCAACCCAGGAGACAAGAAGAGGCG
>NC_092561.1:16203615-16248953 GCF_037975245.1 Apostichopus japonicus
AAAAAAAGGGCGCATTTTCAAATGATATGTTGTCTCGCATTTGGGACTAATCGTGTAACGGTACAGTCGTGCATGCATTGTGTTCAATGGACAAGTAGCGATTCGGGAGGGGGGTGGAGGGGTGGGGGAAGTTCGTATTGTCTTGCTTCTTGGGTCGTATGTCTTAGAACTTCACTGGTTTGCTGTATTGGTGAACTGGGGGTTGTTGCAGAATTTTATTACGTATAATAACCGACTTCACTTGAGTATAAATAAAAGGAGTTTACCCCTGCTCGACCTTCGCAAGAGGTCCTACGGGGGATAATATTGAAGTTTTGTAGAATAGACACTTCTTTTTTTTTCCTAGGGAAAGTTGTCTATATAAACAAACAGGAGGTCGGAACTGAAGAGCCAATTAGGTAGGGATTACTAAAGGGGGGGGGGACTTCACTTGAGGGAGGGGGTGGATTTCAATTACGGTGTTTTGAAATTTCTAGCAAAATTGCCTATGCATATAACTTATTTTGCCCGATGCTGGCGTATACATACACACACACATACATTCACTCACACAAAGAAAAGAATTAAGACGACGAATTGCATGTTTCGAGGGAGAGGAATGAGTAACTCTCTCTGGGGATATTTGATGGCCCTTAAAAGAGCCGTTGGATTTCGATTCGTCTTCGTGACAGGAAAGATGCATCTAGCCTCCGAATCCGTACAGGGTACGCCCTTGACGTTTCAAGGCATAGACGACGTCCATGGCGGTGACAGTCTTTCTCTTGGCGTGCTCACAGTATGTGACGGCATCACGGATGACGTTTTCTAAGAAGACCTTCAGGACACCACGGGTCTCTTCGTAGATGAGTCCGGAGATACGTTTTACTCCACCACGACGAGCGAGACGACGGATGGCGGGTTTGGTGATACCCTGGATGTTATCACGCAACACTTTTCGGTGACGCTTGGCGCCTCCCTTTCCAAGTCCCTTTCCTCCTTTACCACGTCCAGACATGTTGATTGTTGTTGTTCTATGTAAGAGTACTCACAGTAAAATGTAGAAAGTCCCTCAATGTGTGGCATTATATTAGCGATACCCGTCAAGCAGGCGATGTTTTGAACGGACGTAAGCGAACTACCCCGATGTCTGCATCAGAACCCGTGGGAATGGAAGCTCGGCGGAGTTTGATGCCGTTTCTTGTTCGTCGTGTGATGTTCTATGTTATGAAATATCGGTGAGGGGTGAATTCGATAAGGCCAAATTTGTCCCGAATGGTCGAATATTGGCTTCACCCTGTCATTCCGTTAAAATATCACACGTAAAATTACACTTGACGCTAACTCTGTGTTAGCCTAATCTGACCAATCGACGAAGGTAATGTTCATGACGTCACAATTGGGGATTGCTGACTGACTGTCAAATGCGAAGCTGGAGGGTTTTCGATAAGAGTTTTCAACAATTTTTCGTCATTTTAAATGGCAGAAAGTCTAAGAAATAGATACTTTATGAAAGTGACTACCATTTTCCTGCCCGGCATGAGCAGTTTCGACTACCGTTCGCTTAAATTAGGCTCCTGAAATTTGCCATTGCCGCTTAGCTAATCAGAACGACTCGCGGCTGTCGCACTCGGCCAATCAGAATCGAGCACAGGTCGAGTGACGCGATTAGCGGGTTGTTTGAGGGGAGCTGCTTATAACGTGCGGTTTCTTGTAGTCCGTGCTTCATTACATCTTTGTACTGATAGAACACAGACTGAGAAAATATGGCTCGTACCAAGCAAACCGCACGTAAATCCACTGGAGGAAAGGCTCCACGAAAACAGTTGGCAACCAAGGCCGCCCGTAAGAGTGCCCCTGCCACCGGTGGTGTCAAGAAGCCACATCGTTACAGGCCAGGAACTGTCGCCCTTCGTGAGATCAGGCGTTACCAGAAGAGTACCGAGCTGCTCATCCGCAAACTGCCCTTCCAGCGTCTCGTACGTGAGATCGCCCAGGACTTCAAGACCGAGCTTCGATTCCAGAGCTCCGCAGTCATGGCTCTCCAGGAAGCCAGCGAAGCCTACCTCGTCGGCCTCTTCGAAGACACCAACCTTTGCGCCATCCACGCCAAGCGTGTCACCATCATGCCCAAGGACATCCAGCTGGCTCGCCGAATCCGAGGCGAACGTGCTTAGATCGTATCTGTCTCCGACGGATTCTCGAAAACCAACGGCTCTTTTAAGGGCCATCATATCTACCAGTTAAAGCAGATTTTTCTCTCCCTCCGAACATGCAACTTGTCGTCTCATTATTATTTTTTTTTTTTTTTTTTTTTTTTTAATGATTATCATTATTATTGTAATTATTACTTCTATGCTGGGTGGTTGGTGATTCCCTTCGTGCATGATGCAATTCACTAATCAATAATCAAAGTGAGCTTATCCCTAACTCATAATCATAACCCCTAATCCACACACACACACACTCTATCCTAATCGCCTTGGTATTATAAGCGTGTTAACATGGGTTGACACACATCAGCGTGTATGTTAACGATCTCCAATACAAGAGAAGTAAATCTTAAAAACGTAGTAATATCTCTATCGTTCAAAGCACGGAAGATCTTAAATTTAATACCACTGCCATAACAGTTTACCTGCCTCGGGCATTTCAATAGGCTCTCGCAGTAGATCGGGGGAAAATTTGAGCTGATGCTCGTTCCCTCGGCTTGGCTTTGCGAATTGATTACGTAACACACCGACTAAAATTTCCAGACTTAATAACATTGAAAGGTGCGAAACGATTAATACTTGCGGTAGTATATGCCTCGTTAGTTGTTACAAGTTTCAAATTTCTAAGACTATTAATAATAAAGCCCTTAGGATCTGACTTAACACCCCAGATGCATTGCTACCAGTAAGCTCATTGAAGCAGCAAAACTCAATATCTATTTTTATTTCAAACCCCAAAAGTTACAAAAATTATTAATAAATAATAATAATAATAATAAGTTCCCTTTATCCCCTAATCCAAGATCTCTTGCTAAATACTTAATTCATAAAACCTGCGGCCAAAATCATGTGAAAAGTTCCCTACATACATTATATATAGTTTTTTAATTTTTTTTATTTTATGGGATGTTAGATTTCTGTCCAGCAGGAGTTTTCACTCAAATCTTGGGGTTTCTGACCTTTGGTTTTTGGCTGAGGGTCCGAAGCCCCACGATTATTAGGGTTGCAGCTAGCTGATACATCTAACTTAAAAGGAGAAATAAGACACTGACGCAAGCATGTTTGAGGAGAGGAATGAGTATGTCTTTCTGGGTGATTTGATGGCCCTTAAAAGAGCCGTTGGTAATCGATGGGCGATTGCAATGCAACCTCCCCTTTAAGCCTTCTTGCCTCCGGATGTCTTCTTGGGTAGAAGGACAGCCTGGATGTTTGGAAGAACACCTCCCTGGGCGATGGTGACTCCGCTCAAGAGTTTGTTCAACTCCTCGTCGTTTCGGATGGCGAGTTGGAGATGACGGGGGATGATCCTGGTCTTCTTGTTGTCACGTGCAGCGTTACCGGCCAATTCCAAGATCTCGGCGGCGAGGTATTCTAGTACGGCAGCCAGGTAGACGGGTGCGCCAGCGCCGATCCTCTGGGCGTAATTTCCTCTTCGCAGGAACCTGTGTACACGACCTACTGGGAATTGAAGCCCTGCTCTTGCAGATCGACTCTTGGCCTTTGCCCTGGCCTTACCACCTTTGCCCCTGCCAGTCATGATGAAGTAAATTTGGGTATGTTTTCGACTTGAAACGAATCAAAGAAATGATTTGCCTGCCGGAAAGCTCTCATTCAAGTAGTCCGGACTCTAAAGCTACAGCACAGTGCCCTTATGAGGGGATTCTTTGCCACCCTTTGCCCTGATCGTACAATGCGTGAAAGAATTAAGAAAAGCTTCCGCATTGTGATTGGCCAGCTCGTGTGTGCTGTGCAATGCATAGCACGTGCTTTGTCAATATGGGAAGTTTTTCTGCTTCGCTGAAGTGATATCAAATCTGTCATAAATACATTTCGCAGCGTGGAGGACACTCATTCACTCATCGCTTTACTTACCGTATCGCAACGAAAACTTCACGTCCAAAATGGCACCAAAAGCTGCAGGAAAGGGAGCAAAGAAGGCCGCCAAGTCCAAGGCACCTCGCAACCCAGGAGACAAGAAGAGGCGAAGGACCAGGCGTGAGACTTACAGTATCTACATCTACAAAGTCATGAAGCAGGTCCACCCAGACACCGGTATCTCTAGCCGTGCTATGTCTATCATGAACAGCTTCGTGAACGACATCTTCGAGCGTATCGCCGCCGAAGCTTCCCGTTTGGCCCACTACAACAGGAAGTCCACCATCACCAGTCGGGAGGTCCAGACCGCCGTCAGACTGTTGCTGCCTGGTGAGCTCGCCAAGCATGCCGTCTCAGAGGGTACCAAGGCTGTCACCAAGTACACCACCTCCAAGTAGATTGTTCTTCTCGTGTAGAAGGCTCGACATCCAACGGCTCTTTTAAGGGCCATCCTATATTCCAGAAACGGCAGACTTATCTCCCCCTCCTCAAACATGCAGTTTCGTTGTCTCTTATTTTAAGTAATCTAACATTGTATCATATATACCTGTTACTCTCAAGCCATTGACCGTGTAGTTGATCACGTTCTGGGGCCCGTTTATCGATAATAATAATATTAATAAGTGATATTTATATAGCGCATAATCAGCAAAGCTGCGCCAAAAAAAGAAAAAAAAAAGAAGTAAAAGCCAAAGGCAACAATATAAAAAAAAAAAAAAAACACACCCGTACTAAACGATACTAAAACGCATATAGTCCAAAACAATTTAAGAAGCATGTAAATAGATTCAATCATAGTCCAGGTTTAAATATATATAAGTATGAGGAACTATAGTACAGTAAGAGAATTATTGTAAAAGCCTAAATACTAAACGATACAAAATAGAGCCCTAAACGTAGTAAATAAATGAAAATTTTTAAATTAAAAAAAAAAAAAAACATTACAGTAAGAGAATTATTACAAAATCCTAAAACAGATCAAATACCCAATACTGAACGATACAAAATAGAGTCTAAACGTACTAAATAAATGAAAGATAAATATTAAAAAAAATAAAATGTTCAGAATTAAGTAACTAGTTCCAAACGTAGTATCTATGCACAATAACAGTTAAAACACAGTCAATCACACAGTAAAAGCGAGTCTAACATAATATGCTTTCAAAGCAGTTTTTAAAAGTGGTAAGAGAAATGCATACACTCACAGAGTTCGGTATAGGCATTCTGGGAGCGCTGACTGAGAAGGCTCTGTCGCCGGTCTTGCATCTTGTTCTCTTCTCCTTGAGCAATTCCTGCGATGATGACCGTAGGGTTCTGCTAGGTTTGTACGGTGTAAGGAGACAAGACAGGTATTAGAATCCATAATAATCCATAATAAATCCAACAATAACGATAAATAACCTCTAAGTCCTCCCCCACCACACACAAACACTCAATAGTTTCACTTGCGATGATCGCGACATAGCCACATATGAAAATCCGCTCTTTAGTAAGACTGACGTTCATTTTTCGCCACTGTCAACTTCTGCACCTTTCTAGCTAATTAGTCTGGAACAATAGCATGCGTGTTACGTAATCGACTCGCCAAGCCTAGCGAGCTTGGAAAAGTAACTTCCTCGGCTCACATTACCAGTGATCTACCGCGTGAGCCAAATAAAATGCCCGAGGCAAGGGAAACTGTTCTGGCAGTGGTAAAAAAAGGGCGCATTTTCAAATGATATGTTGTCTCGCATTTGGGACTAATCGTGTAACGGTACAGTCGTGCATGCATTGTGTTCAATGGACAAGTAGCGATTCGGGAGGGGGGTGGAGGGGTGGGGGAAGTTCGTATTGTCTTGCTTCTTGGGTCGTATGTCTTAGAACTTCACTGGTTTGCTGTATTGGTGAACTGGGGGTTGTTGCAGAATTTTATTACGTATAATAACCGACTTCACTTGAGTATAAATAAAAGGAGTTTACCCCTGCTCGACCTTCGCAAGAGGTCCTACGGGGGATAATATTGAAGTTTTGTAGAATAGACACTTCTTTTTTTTTCCTAGGGAAAGTTGTCTATATAAACAAACAGGAGGTCGGAACTGAAGAGCCAATTAGGTAGGGATTACTAAAGGGGGGGGGGACTTCACTTGAGGGAGGGGGTGGATTTCAATTACGGTGTTTTGAAATTTCTAGCAAAATTGCCTATGCATATAACTTATTTTGCCCGATGCTGGCGTATACATACACACACACATACATTCACTCACACAAAGAAAAGAATTAAGACGACGAATTGCATGTTTCGAGGGAGAGGAATGAGTAACTCTCTCTGGGGATATTTGATGGCCCTTAAAAGAGCCGTTGGATTTCGATTCGTCTTCGTGACAGGAAAGATGCATCTAGCCTCCGAATCCGTACAGGGTACGCCCTTGACGTTTCAAGGCATAGACGACGTCCATGGCGGTGACAGTCTTTCTCTTGGCGTGCTCACAGTATGTGACGGCATCACGGATGACGTTTTCTAAGAAGACCTTCAGGACACCACGGGTCTCTTCGTAGATGAGTCCGGAGATACGTTTTACTCCACCACGACGAGCGAGACGACGGATGGCGGGTTTGGTGATACCCTGGATGTTATCACGCAACACTTTTCGGTGACGCTTGGCGCCTCCCTTTCCAAGTCCCTTTCCTCCTTTACCACGTCCAGACATGTTGATTGTTGTTGTTCTATGTAAGAGTACTCACAGTAAAATGTAGAAAGTCCCTCAATGTGTGGCATTATATTAGCGATACCCGTCAAGCAGGCGATGTTTTGAACGGACGTAAGCGAACTACCCCGATGTCTGCATCAGAACCCGTGGGAATGGAAGCTCGGCGGAGTTTGATGCCGTTTCTTGTTCGTCGTGTGATGTTCTATGTTATGAAATATCGGTGAGGGGTGAATTCGATAAGGCCAAATTTGTCCCGAATGGTCGAATATTGGCTTCACCCTGTCATTCCGTTAAAATATCACACGTAAAATTACACTTGACGCTAACTCTGTGTTAGCCTAATCTGACCAATCGACGAAGGTAATGTTCATGACGTCACAATTGGGGATTGCTGACTGACTGTCAAATGCGAAGCTGGAGGGTTTTCGATAAGAGTTTTCAACAATTTTTCGTCATTTTAAATGGCAGAAAGTCTAAGAAATAGATACTTTATGAAAGTGACTACCATTTTCCTGCCCGGCATGAGCAGTTTCGACTACCGTTCGCTTAAATTAGGCTCCTGAAATTTGCCATTGCCGCTTAGCTAATCAGAACGACTCGCGGCTGTCGCACTCGGCCAATCAGAATCGAGCACAGGTCGAGTGACGCGATTAGCGGGTTGTTTGAGGGGAGCTGCTTATAACGTGCGGTTTCTTGTAGTCCGTGCTTCATTACATCTTTGTACTGATAGAACACAGACTGAGAAAATATGGCTCGTACCAAGCAAACCGCACGTAAATCCACTGGAGGAAAGGCTCCACGAAAACAGTTGGCAACCAAGGCCGCCCGTAAGAGTGCCCCTGCCACCGGTGGTGTCAAGAAGCCACATCGTTACAGGCCAGGAACTGTCGCCCTTCGTGAGATCAGGCGTTACCAGAAGAGTACCGAGCTGCTCATCCGCAAACTGCCCTTCCAGCGTCTCGTACGTGAGATCGCCCAGGACTTCAAGACCGAGCTTCGATTCCAGAGCTCCGCAGTCATGGCTCTCCAGGAAGCCAGCGAAGCCTACCTCGTCGGCCTCTTCGAAGACACCAACCTTTGCGCCATCCACGCCAAGCGTGTCACCATCATGCCCAAGGACATCCAGCTGGCTCGCCGAATCCGAGGCGAACGTGCTTAGATCGTATCTGTCTCCGACGGATTCTCGAAAACCAACGGCTCTTTTAAGGGCCATCATATCTACCAGTTAAAGCAGATTTTTCTCTCCCTCCGAACATGCAACTTGTCGTCTCATTATTATTTTTTTTTTTTTTTTTTTTTTTTTAATGATTATCATTATTATTGTAATTATTACTTCTATGCTGGGTGGTTGGTGATTCCCTTCGTGCATGATGCAATTCACTAATCAATAATCAAAGTGAGCTTATCCCTAACTCATAATCATAACCCCTAATCCACACACACACACACTCTATCCTAATCGCCTTGGTATTATAAGCGTGTTAACATGGGTTGACACACATCAGCGTGTATGTTAACGATCTCCAATACAAGAGAAGTAAATCTTAAAAACGTAGTAATATCTCTATCGTTCAAAGCACGGAAGATCTTAAATTTAATACCACTGCCATAACAGTTTACCTGCCTCGGGCATTTCAATAGGCTCTCGCAGTAGATCGGGGGAAAATTTGAGCTGATGCTCGTTCCCTCGGCTTGGCTTTGCGAATTGATTACGTAACACACCGACTAAAATTTCCAGACTTAATAACATTGAAAGGTGCGAAACGATTAATACTTGCGGTAGTATATGCCTCGTTAGTTGTTACAAGTTTCAAATTTCTAAGACTATTAATAATAAAGCCCTTAGGATCTGACTTAACACCCCAGATGCATTGCTACCAGTAAGCTCATTGAAGCAGCAAAACTCAATATCTATTTTTATTTCAAACCCCAAAAGTTACAAAAATTATTAATAAATAATAATAATAATAATAAGTTCCCTTTATCCCCTAATCCAAGATCTCTTGCTAAATACTTAATTCATAAAACCTGCGGCCAAAATCATGTGAAAAGTTCCCTACATACATTATATATAGTTTTTTAATTTTTTTTATTTTATGGGATGTTAGATTTCTGTCCAGCAGGAGTTTTCACTCAAATCTTGGGGTTTCTGACCTTTGGTTTTTGGCTGAGGGTCCGAAGCCCCACGATTATTAGGGTTGCAGCTAGCTGATACATCTAACTTAAAAGGAGAAATAAGACACTGACGCAAGCATGTTTGAGGAGAGGAATGAGTATGTCTTTCTGGGTGATTTGATGGCCCTTAAAAGAGCCGTTGGTAATCGATGGGCGATTGCAATGCAACCTCCCCTTTAAGCCTTCTTGCCTCCGGATGTCTTCTTGGGTAGAAGGACAGCCTGGATGTTTGGAAGAACACCTCCCTGGGCGATGGTGACTCCGCTCAAGAGTTTGTTCAACTCCTCGTCGTTTCGGATGGCGAGTTGGAGATGACGGGGGATGATCCTGGTCTTCTTGTTGTCACGTGCAGCGTTACCGGCCAATTCCAAGATCTCGGCGGCGAGGTATTCTAGTACGGCAGCCAGGTAGACGGGTGCGCCAGCGCCGATCCTCTGGGCGTAATTTCCTCTTCGCAGGAACCTGTGTACACGACCTACTGGGAATTGAAGCCCTGCTCTTGCAGATCGACTCTTGGCCTTTGCCCTGGCCTTACCACCTTTGCCCCTGCCAGTCATGATGAAGTAAATTTGGGTATGTTTTCGACTTGAAACGAATCAAAGAAATGATTTGCCTGCCGGAAAGCTCTCATTCAAGTAGTCCGGACTCTAAAGCTACAGCACAGTGCCCTTATGAGGGGATTCTTTGCCACCCTTTGCCCTGATCGTACAATGCGTGAAAGAATTAAGAAAAGCTTCCGCATTGTGATTGGCCAGCTCGTGTGTGCTGTGCAATGCATAGCACGTGCTTTGTCAATATGGGAAGTTTTTCTGCTTCGCTGAAGTGATATCAAATCTGTCATAAATACATTTCGCAGCGTGGAGGACACTCATTCACTCATCGCTTTACTTACCGTATCGCAACGAAAACTTCACGTCCAAAATGGCACCAAAAGCTGCAGGAAAGGGAGCAAAGAAGGCCGCCAAGTCCAAGGCACCTCGCAACCCAGGAGACAAGAAGAGGCGAAGGACCAGGCGTGAGACTTACAGTATCTACATCTACAAAGTCATGAAGCAGGTCCACCCAGACACCGGTATCTCTAGCCGTGCTATGTCTATCATGAACAGCTTCGTGAACGACATCTTCGAGCGTATCGCCGCCGAAGCTTCCCGTTTGGCCCACTACAACAGGAAGTCCACCATCACCAGTCGGGAGGTCCAGACCGCCGTCAGACTGTTGCTGCCTGGTGAGCTCGCCAAGCATGCCGTCTCAGAGGGTACCAAGGCTGTCACCAAGTACACCACCTCCAAGTAGATTGTTCTTCTCGTGTAGAAGGCTCGACATCCAACGGCTCTTTTAAGGGCCATCCTATATTCCAGAAACGGCAGACTTATCTCCCCCTCCTCAAACATGCAGTTTCGTTGTCTCTTATTTTAAGTAATCTAACATTGTATCATATATACCTGTTACTCTCAAGCCATTGACCGTGTAGTTGATCACGTTCTGGGGCCCGTTTATCGATAATAATAATATTAATAAGTGATATTTATATAGCGCATAATCAGCAAAGCTGCGCCAAAAAAAGAAAAAAAAAAGAAGTAAAAGCCAAAGGCAACAATATAAAAAAAAAAAAAAAACACACCCGTACTAAACGATACTAAAACGCATATAGTCCAAAACAATTTAAGAAGCATGTAAATAGATTCAATCATAGTCCAGGTTTAAATATATATAAGTATGAGGAACTATAGTACAGTAAGAGAATTATTGTAAAAGCCTAAATACTAAACGATACAAAATAGAGCCCTAAACGTAGTAAATAAATGAAAATTTTTAAATTAAAAAAAAAAAAAAAACATTACAGTAAGAGAATTATTACAAAATCCTAAAACAGATCAAATACCCAATACTGAACGATACAAAATAGAGTCTAAACGTACTAAATAAATGAAAGATAAATATTAAAAAAAATAAAATGTTCAGAATTAAGTAACTAGTTCCAAACGTAGTATCTATGCACAATAACAGTTAAAACACAGTCAATCACACAGTAAAAGCGAGTCTAACATAATATGCTTTCAAAGCAGTTTTTAAAAGTGGTAAGAGAAATGCATACACTCACAGAGTTCGGTATAGGCATTCTGGGAGCGCTGACTGAGAAGGCTCTGTCGCCGGTCTTGCATCTTGTTCTCTTCTCCTTGAGCAATTCCTGCGATGATGACCGTAGGGTTCTGCTAGGTTTGTACGGTGTAAGGAGACAAGACAGGTATTAGAATCCATAATAATCCATAATAAATCCAACAATAACGATAAATAACCTCTAAGTCCTCCCCCACCACACACAAACACTCAATAGTTTCACTTGCGATGATCGCGACATAGCCACATATGAAAATCCGCTCTTTAGTAAGACTGACGTTCATTTTTCGCCACTGTCAACTTCTGCACCTTTCTAGCTAATTAGTCTGGAACAATAGCATGCGTGTTACGTAATCGACTCGCCAAGCCTAGCGAGCTTGGAAAAGTAACTTCCTCGGCTCACATTACCAGTGATCTACCGCGTGAGCCAAATAAAATGCCCGAGGCAAGGGAAACTGTTCTGGCAGTGGTAAAAAAAGGGCGCATTTTCAAATGATATGTTGTCTCGCATTTGGGACTAATCGTGTAACGGTACAGTCGTGCATGCATTGTGTTCAATGGACAAGTAGCGATTCGGGAGGGGGGTGGAGGGGTGGGGGAAGTTCGTATTGTCTTGCTTCTTGGGTCGTATGTCTTAGAACTTCACTGGTTTGCTGTATTGGTGAACTGGGGGTTGTTGCAGAATTTTATTACGTATAATAACCGACTTCACTTGAGTATAAATAAAAGGAGTTTACCCCTGCTCGACCTTCGCAAGAGGTCCTACGGGGGATAATATTGAAGTTTTGTAGAATAGACACTTCTTTTTTTTTCCTAGGGAAAGTTGTCTATATAAACAAACAGGAGGTCGGAACTGAAGAGCCAATTAGGTAGGGATTACTAAAGGGGGGGGGGGACTTCACTTGAGGGAGGGGGTGGATTTCAATTACGGTGTTTTGAAATTTCTAGCAAAATTGCCTATGCATATAACTTATTTTGCCCGATGCTGGCGTATACATACACACACACATACATTCACTCACACAAAGAAAAGAATTAAGACGACGAATTGCATGTTTCGAGGGAGAGGAATGAGTAACTCTCTCTGGGGATATTTGATGGCCCTTAAAAGAGCCGTTGGATTTCGATTCGTCTTCGTGACAGGAAAGATGCATCTAGCCTCCGAATCCGTACAGGGTACGCCCTTGACGTTTCAAGGCATAGACGACGTCCATGGCGGTGACAGTCTTTCTCTTGGCGTGCTCACAGTATGTGACGGCATCACGGATGACGTTTTCTAAGAAGACCTTCAGGACACCACGGGTCTCTTCGTAGATGAGTCCGGAGATACGTTTTACTCCACCACGACGAGCGAGACGACGGATGGCGGGTTTGGTGATACCCTGGATGTTATCACGCAACACTTTTCGGTGACGCTTGGCGCCTCCCTTTCCAAGTCCCTTTCCTCCTTTACCACGTCCAGACATGTTGATTGTTGTTGTTCTATGTAAGAGTACTCACAGTAAAATGTAGAAAGTCCCTCAATGTGTGGCATTATATTAGCGATACCCGTCAAGCAGGCGATGTTTTGAACGGACGTAAGCGAACTACCCCGATGTCTGCATCAGAACCCGTGGGAATGGAAGCTCGGCGGAGTTTGATGCCGTTTCTTGTTCGTCGTGTGATGTTCTATGTTATGAAATATCGGTGAGGGGTGAATTCGATAAGGCCAAATTTGTCCCGAATGGTCGAATATTGGCTTCACCCTGTCATTCCGTTAAAATATCACACGTAAAATTACACTTGACGCTAACTCTGTGTTAGCCTAATCTGACCAATCGACGAAGGTAATGTTCATGACGTCACAATTGGGGATTGCTGACTGACTGTCAAATGCGAAGCTGGAGGGTTTTCGATAAGAGTTTTCAACAATTTTTCGTCATTTTAAATGGCAGAAAGTCTAAGAAATAGATACTTTATGAAAGTGACTACCATTTTCCTGCCCGGCATGAGCAGTTTCGACTACCGTTCGCTTAAATTAGGCTCCTGAAATTTGCCATTGCCGCTTAGCTAATCAGAACGACTCGCGGCTGTCGCACTCGGCCAATCAGAATCGAGCACAGGTCGAGTGACGCGATTAGCGGGTTGTTTGAGGGGAGCTGCTTATAACGTGCGGTTTCTTGTAGTCCGTGCTTCATTACATCTTTGTACTGATAGAACACAGACTGAGAAAATATGGCTCGTACCAAGCAAACCGCACGTAAATCCACTGGAGGAAAGGCTCCACGAAAACAGTTGGCAACCAAGGCCGCCCGTAAGAGTGCCCCTGCCACCGGTGGTGTCAAGAAGCCACATCGTTACAGGCCAGGAACTGTCGCCCTTCGTGAGATCAGGCGTTACCAGAAGAGTACCGAGCTGCTCATCCGCAAACTGCCCTTCCAGCGTCTCGTACGTGAGATCGCCCAGGACTTCAAGACCGAGCTTCGATTCCAGAGCTCCGCAGTCATGGCTCTCCAGGAAGCCAGCGAAGCCTACCTCGTCGGCCTCTTCGAAGACACCAACCTTTGCGCCATCCACGCCAAGCGTGTCACCATCATGCCCAAGGACATCCAGCTGGCTCGCCGAATCCGAGGCGAACGTGCTTAGATCGTATCTGTCTCCGACGGATTCTCGAAAACCAACGGCTCTTTTAAGGGCCATCATATCTACCAGTTAAAGCAGATTTTTCTCTCCCTCCGAACATGCAACTTGTCGTCTCATTATTATTTTTTTTTTTTTTTTTTTTTTTTTAATGATTATCATTATTATTGTAATTATTACTTCTATGCTGGGTGGTTGGTGATTCCCTTCGTGCATGATGCAATTCACTAATCAATAATCAAAGTGAGCTTATCCCTAACTCATAATCATAACCCCTAATCCACACACACACACACTCTATCCTAATCGCCTTGGTATTATAAGCGTGTTAACATGGGTTGACACACATCAGCGTGTATGTTAACGATCTCCAATACAAGAGAAGTAAATCTTAAAAACGTAGTAATATCTCTATCGTTCAAAGCACGGAAGATCTTAAATTTAATACCACTGCCATAACAGTTTACCTGCCTCGGGCATTTCAATAGGCTCTCGCAGTAGATCGGGGGAAAATTTGAGCTGATGCTCGTTCCCTCGGCTTGGCTTTGCGAATTGATTACGTAACACACCGACTAAAATTTCCAGACTTAATAACATTGAAAGGTGCGAAACGATTAATACTTGCGGTAGTATATGCCTCGTTAGTTGTTACAAGTTTCAAATTTCTAAGACTATTAATAATAAAGCCCTTAGGATCTGACTTAACACCCCAGATGCATTGCTACCAGTAAGCTCATTGAAGCAGCAAAACTCAATATCTATTTTTATTTCAAACCCCAAAAGTTACAAAAATTATTAATAAATAATAATAATAATAATAAGTTCCCTTTATCCCCTAATCCAAGATCTCTTGCTAAATACTTAATTCATAAAACCTGCGGCCAAAATCATGTGAAAAGTTCCCTACATACATTATATATAGTTTTTTAATTTTTTTTATTTTATGGGATGTTAGATTTCTGTCCAGCAGGAGTTTTCACTCAAATCTTGGGGTTTCTGACCTTTGGTTTTTGGCTGAGGGTCCGAAGCCCCACGATTATTAGGGTTGCAGCTAGCTGATACATCTAACTTAAAAGGAGAAATAAGACACTGACGCAAGCATGTTTGAGGAGAGGAATGAGTATGTCTTTCTGGGTGATTTGATGGCCCTTAAAAGAGCCGTTGGTAATCGATGGGCGATTGCAATGCAACCTCCCCTTTAAGCCTTCTTGCCTCCGGATGTCTTCTTGGGTAGAAGGACAGCCTGGATGTTTGGAAGAACACCTCCCTGGGCGATGGTGACTCCGCTCAAGAGTTTGTTCAACTCCTCGTCGTTTCGGATGGCGAGTTGGAGATGACGGGGGATGATCCTGGTCTTCTTGTTGTCACGTGCAGCGTTACCGGCCAATTCCAAGATCTCGGCGGCGAGGTATTCTAGTACGGCAGCCAGGTAGACGGTGTGCGCCAGCGCCGATCCTCTGGGCGTAATTTCCTCTTCGCAGGAACCTGTGTACACGACCTACTGGGAATTGAAGCCCTGCTCTTGCAGATCGACTCTTGGCCTTTGCCCTGGCCTTACCACCTTTGCCCCTGCCAGTCATGATGAAGTAAATTTGGGTATGTTTTCGACTTGAAACGAATCAAAGAAATGATTTGCCTGCCGGAAAGCTCTCATTCAAGTAGTCCGGACTCTAAAGCTACAGCACAGTGCCCTTATGAGGGGATTCTTTGCCACCCTTTGCCCTGATCGTACAATGCGTGAAAGAATTAAGAAAAGCTTCCGCATTGTGATTGGCCAGCTCGTGTGTGCTGTGCAATGCATAGCACGTGCTTTGTCAATATGGGAAGTTTTTCTGCTTCGCTGAAGTGATATCAAATCTGTCATAAATACATTTCGCAGCGTGGAGGACACTCATTCACTCATCGCTTTACTTACCGTATCGCAACGAAAACTTCACGTCCAAAATGGCACCAAAAGCTGCAGGAAAGGGAGCAAAGAAGGCCGCCAAGTCCAAGGCACCTCGCAACCCAGGAGACAAGAAGAGGCGAAGGACCAGGCGTGAGACTTACAGTATCTACATCTACAAAGTCATGAAGCAGGTCCACCCAGACACCGGTATCTCTAGCCGTGCTATGTCTATCATGAACAGCTTCGTGAACGACATCTTCGAGCGTATCGCCGCCGAAGCTTCCCGTTTGGCCCACTACAACAGGAAGTCCACCATCACCAGTCGGGAGGTCCAGACCGCCGTCAGACTGTTGCTGCCTGGTGAGCTCGCCAAGCATGCCGTCTCAGAGGGTACCAAGGCTGTCACCAAGTACACCACCTCCAAGTAGATTGTTCTTCTCGTGTAGAAGGCTCGACATCCAACGGCTCTTTTAAGGGCCATCCTATATTCCAGAAACGGCAGACTTATCTCCCCCTCCTCAAACATGCAGTTTCGTTGTCTCTTATTTTAAGTAATCTAACATTGTATCATATATACCTGTTACTCTCAAGCCATTGACCGTGTAGTTGATCACGTTCTGGGGCCCGTTTATCGATAATAATAATATTAATAAGTGATATTTATATAGCGCATAATCAGCAAAGCTGCGCCAAAAAAAGAAAAAAAAAAGAAGTAAAAGCCAAAGGCAACAATATAAAAAAAAAAAAAAAACACACCCGTACTAAACGATACTAAAACGCATATAGTCCAAAACAATTTAAGAAGCATGTAAATAGATTCAATCATAGTCCAGGTTTAAATATATATAAGTATGAGGAACTATAGTACAGTAAGAGAATTATTGTAAAAGCCTAAATACTAAACGATACAAAATAGAGCCCTAAACGTAGTAAATAAATGAAAATTTTTAAATTAAAAAAAAAAAAAAAACATTACAGTAAGAGAATTATTACAAAATCCTAAAACAGATCAAATACCCAATACTGAACGATACAAAATAGAGTCTAAACGTACTAAATAAATGAAAGATAAATATTAAAAAAAATAAAATGTTCAGAATTAAGTAACTAGTTCCAAACGTAGTATCTATGCACAATAACAGTTAAAACACAGTCAATCACACAGTAAAAGCGAGTCTAACATAATATGCTTTCAAAGCAGTTTTTAAAAGTGGTAAGAGAAATGCATACACTCACAGAGTTCGGTATAGGCATTCTGGGAGCGCTGACTGAGAAGGCTCTGTCGCCGGTCTTGCATCTTGTTCTCTTCTCCTTGAGCAATTCCTGCGATGATGACCGTAGGGTTCTGCTAGGTTTGTACGGTGTAAGGAGACAAGACAGGTATTAGAATCCATAATAATCCATAATAAATCCAACAATAACGATAAATAACCTCTAAGTCCTCCCCCACCACACACAAACACTCAATAGTTTCACTTGCGATGATCGCGACATAGCCACATATGAAAATCCGCTCTTTAGTAAGACTGACGTTCATTTTTCGCCACTGTCAACTTCTGCACCTTTCTAGCTAATTAGTCTGGAACAATAGCATGCGTGTTACGTAATCGACTCGCCAAGCCTAGCGAGCTTGGAAAAGTAACTTCCTCGGCTCACATTACCAGTGATCTACCGCGTGAGCCAAATAAAATGCCCGAGGCAAGGGAAACTGTTCTGGCAGTGGTAAAAAAAGGGCGCATTTTCAAATGATATGTTGTCTCGCATTTGGGACTAATCGTGTAACGGTACAGTCGTGCATGCATTGTGTTCAATGGACAAGTAGCGATTCGGGAGGGGGGTGGAGGGGTGGGGGAAGTTCGTATTGTCTTGCTTCTTGGGTCGTATGTCTTAGAACTTCACTGGTTTGCTGTATTGGTGAACTGGGGGTTGTTGCAGAATTTTATTACGTATAATAACCGACTTCACTTGAGTATAAATAAAAGGAGTTTACCCCTGCTCGACCTTCGCAAGAGGTCCTACGGGGGATAATATTGAAGTTTTGTAGAATAGACACTTCTTTTTTTTTCCTAGGGAAAGTTGTCTATATAAACAAACAGGAGGTCGGAACTGAAGAGCCAATTAGGTAGGGATTACTAAAGGGGGGGGGGGACTTCACTTGAGGGAGGGGGTGGATTTCAATTACGGTGTTTTGAAATTTCTAGCAAAATTGCCTATGCATATAACTTATTTTGCCCGATGCTGGCGTATACATACACACACACATACATTCACTCACACAAAGAAAAGAATTAAGACGACGAATTGCATGTTTCGAGGGAGAGGAATGAGTAACTCTCTCTGGGGATATTTGATGGCCCTTAAAAGAGCCGTTGGATTTCGATTCGTCTTCGTGACAGGAAAGATGCATCTAGCCTCCGAATCCGTACAGGGTACGCCCTTGACGTTTCAAGGCATAGACGACGTCCATGGCGGTGACAGTCTTTCTCTTGGCGTGCTCACAGTATGTGACGGCATCACGGATGACGTTTTCTAAGAAGACCTTCAGGACACCACGGGTCTCTTCGTAGATGAGTCCGGAGATACGTTTTACTCCACCACGACGAGCGAGACGACGGATGGCGGGTTTGGTGATACCCTGGATGTTATCACGCAACACTTTTCGGTGACGCTTGGCGCCTCCCTTTCCAAGTCCCTTTCCTCCTTTACCACGTCCAGACATGTTGATTGTTGTTGTTCTATGTAAGAGTACTCACAGTAAAATGTAGAAAGTCCCTCAATGTGTGGCATTATATTAGCGATACCCGTCAAGCAGGCGATGTTTTGAACGGACGTAAGCGAACTACCCCGATGTCTGCATCAGAACCCGTGGGAATGGAAGCTCGGCGGAGTTTGATGCCGTTTCTTGTTCGTCGTGTGATGTTCTATGTTATGAAATATCGGTGAGGGGTGAATTCGATAAGGCCAAATTTGTCCCGAATGGTCGAATATTGGCTTCACCCTGTCATTCCGTTAAAATATCACACGTAAAATTACACTTGACGCTAACTCTGTGTTAGCCTAATCTGACCAATCGACGAAGGTAATGTTCATGACGTCACAATTGGGGATTGCTGACTGACTGTCAAATGCGAAGCTGGAGGGTTTTCGATAAGAGTTTTCAACAATTTTTCGTCATTTTAAATGGCAGAAAGTCTAAGAAATAGATACTTTATGAAAGTGACTACCATTTTCCTGCCCGGCATGAGCAGTTTCGACTACCGTTCGCTTAAATTAGGCTCCTGAAATTTGCCATTGCCGCTTAGCTAATCAGAACGACTCGCGGCTGTCGCACTCGGCCAATCAGAATCGAGCACAGGTCGAGTGACGCGATTAGCGGGTTGTTTGAGGGGAGCTGCTTATAACGTGCGGTTTCTTGTAGTCCGTGCTTCATTACATCTTTGTACTGATAGAACACAGACTGAGAAAATATGGCTCGTACCAAGCAAACCGCACGTAAATCCACTGGAGGAAAGGCTCCACGAAAACAGTTGGCAACCAAGGCCGCCCGTAAGAGTGCCCCTGCCACCGGTGGTGTCAAGAAGCCACATCGTTACAGGCCAGGAACTGTCGCCCTTCGTGAGATCAGGCGTTACCAGAAGAGTACCGAGCTGCTCATCCGCAAACTGCCCTTCCAGCGTCTCGTACGTGAGATCGCCCAGGACTTCAAGACCGAGCTTCGATTCCAGAGCTCCGCAGTCATGGCTCTCCAGGAAGCCAGCGAAGCCTACCTCGTCGGCCTCTTCGAAGACACCAACCTTTGCGCCATCCACGCCAAGCGTGTCACCATCATGCCCAAGGACATCCAGCTGGCTCGCCGAATCCGAGGCGAACGTGCTTAGATCGTATCTGTCTCCGACGGATTCTCGAAAACCAACGGCTCTTTTAAGGGCCATCATATCTACCAGTTAAAGCAGATTTTTCTCTCCCTCCGAACATGCAACTTGTCGTCTCATTATTATTTTTTTTTTTTTTTTTTTTTTTTTAATGATTATCATTATTATTGTAATTATTACTTCTATGCTGGGTGGTTGGTGATTCCCTTCGTGCATGATGCAATTCACTAATCAATAATCAAAGTGAGCTTATCCCTAACTCATAATCATAACCCCTAATCCACACACACACACACTCTATCCTAATCGCCTTGGTATTATAAGCGTGTTAACATGGGTTGACACACATCAGCGTGTATGTTAACGATCTCCAATACAAGAGAAGTAAATCTTAAAAACGTAGTAATATCTCTATCGTTCAAAGCACGGAAGATCTTAAATTTAATACCACTGCCATAACAGTTTACCTGCCTCGGGCATTTCAATAGGCTCTCGCAGTAGATCGGGGGAAAATTTGAGCTGATGCTCGTTCCCTCGGCTTGGCTTTGCGAATTGATTACGTAACACACCGACTAAAATTTCCAGACTTAATAACATTGAAAGGTGCGAAACGATTAATACTTGCGGTAGTATATGCCTCGTTAGTTGTTACAAGTTTCAAATTTCTAAGACTATTAATAATAAAGCCCTTAGGATCTGACTTAACACCCCAGATGCATTGCTACCAGTAAGCTCATTGAAGCAGCAAAACTCAATATCTATTTTTATTTCAAACCCCAAAAGTTACAAAAATTATTAATAAATAATAATAATAATAATAAGTTCCCTTTATCCCCTAATCCAAGATCTCTTGCTAAATACTTAATTCATAAAACCTGCGGCCAAAATCATGTGAAAAGTTCCCTACATACATTATATATAGTTTTTTAATTTTTTTTATTTTATGGGATGTTAGATTTCTGTCCAGCAGGAGTTTTCACTCAAATCTTGGGGTTTCTGACCTTTGGTTTTTGGCTGAGGGTCCGAAGCCCCACGATTATTAGGGTTGCAGCTAGCTGATACATCTAACTTAAAAGGAGAAATAAGACACTGACGCAAGCATGTTTGAGGAGAGGAATGAGTATGTCTTTCTGGGTGATTTGATGGCCCTTAAAAGAGCCGTTGGTAATCGATGGGCGATTGCAATGCAACCTCCCCTTTAAGCCTTCTTGCCTCCGGATGTCTTCTTGGGTAGAAGGACAGCCTGGATGTTTGGAAGAACACCTCCCTGGGCGATGGTGACTCCGCTCAAGAGTTTGTTCAACTCCTCGTCGTTTCGGATGGCGAGTTGGAGATGACGGGGGATGATCCTGGTCTTCTTGTTGTCACGTGCAGCGTTACCGGCCAATTCCAAGATCTCGGCGGCGAGGTATTCTAGTACGGCAGCCAGGTAGACGGGTGCGCCAGCGCCGATCCTCTGGGCGTAATTTCCTCTTCGCAGGAACCTGTGTACACGACCTACTGGGAATTGAAGCCCTGCTCTTGCAGATCGACTCTTGGCCTTTGCCCTGGCCTTACCACCTTTGCCCCTGCCAGTCATGATGAAGTAAATTTGGGTATGTTTTCGACTTGAAACGAATCAAAGAAATGATTTGCCTGCCGGAAAGCTCTCATTCAAGTAGTCCGGACTCTAAAGCTACAGCACAGTGCCCTTATGAGGGGATTCTTTGCCACCCTTTGCCCTGATCGTACAATGCGTGAAAGAATTAAGAAAAGCTTCCGCATTGTGATTGGCCAGCTCGTGTGTGCTGTGCAATGCATAGCACGTGCTTTGTCAATATGGGAAGTTTTTCTGCTTCGCTGAAGTGATATCAAATCTGTCATAAATACATTTCGCAGCGTGGAGGACACTCATTCACTCATCGCTTTACTTACCGTATCGCAACGAAAACTTCACGTCCAAAATGGCACCAAAAGCTGCAGGAAAGGGAGCAAAGAAGGCCGCCAAGTCCAAGGCACCTCGCAACCCAGGAGACAAGAAGAGGCGAAGGACCAGGCGTGAGACTTACAGTATCTACATCTACAAAGTCATGAAGCAGGTCCACCCAGACACCGGTATCTCTAGCCGTGCTATGTCTATCATGAACAGCTTCGTGAACGACATCTTCGAGCGTATCGCCGCCGAAGCTTCCCGTTTGGCCCACTACAACAGGAAGTCCACCATCACCAGTCGGGAGGTCCAGACCGCCGTCAGACTGTTGCTGCCTGGTGAGCTCGCCAAGCATGCCGTCTCAGAGGGTACCAAGGCTGTCACCAAGTACACCACCTCCAAGTAGATTGTTCTTCTCGTGTAGAAGGCTCGACATCCAACGGCTCTTTTAAGGGCCATCCTATATTCCAGAAACGGCAGACTTATCTCCCCCTCCTCAAACATGCAGTTTCGTTGTCTCTTATTTTAAGTAATCTAACATTGTATCATATATACCTGTTACTCTCAAGCCATTGACCGTGTAGTTGATCACGTTCTGGGGCCCGTTTATCGATAATAATAATATTAATAAGTGATATTTATATAGCGCATAATCAGCAAAGCTGCGCCAAAAAAAGAAAAAAAAAAGAAGTAAAAGCCAAAGGCAACAATATAAAAAAAAAAAAAAAACACACCCGTACTAAACGATACTAAAACGCATATAGTCCAAAACAATTTAAGAAGCATGTAAATAGATTCAATCATAGTCCAGGTTTAAATATATATAAGTATGAGGAACTATAGTACAGTAAGAGAATTATTGTAAAAGCCTAAATACTAAACGATACAAAATAGAGCCCTAAACGTAGTAAATAAATGAAAATTTTTAAATTAAAAAAAAAAAAAAAACATTACAGTAAGAGAATTATTACAAAATCCTAAAACAGATCAAATACCCAATACTGAACGATACAAAATAGAGTCTAAACGTACTAAATAAATGAAAGATAAATATTAAAAAAAATAAAATGTTCAGAATTAAGTAACTAGTTCCAAACGTAGTATCTATGCACAATAACAGTTAAAACACAGTCAATCACACAGTAAAAGCGAGTCTAACATAATATGCTTTCAAAGCAGTTTTTAAAAGTGGTAAGAGAAATGCATACACTCACAGAGTTCGGTATAGGCATTCTGGGAGCGCTGACTGAGAAGGCTCTGTCGCCGGTCTTGCATCTTGTTCTCTTCTCCTTGAGCAATTCCTGCGATGATGACCGTAGGGTTCTGCTAGGTTTGTACGGTGTAAGGAGACAAGACAGGTATTAGAATCCATAATAATCCATAATAAATCCAACAATAACGATAAATAACCTCTAAGTCCTCCCCCACCACACACAAACACTCAATAGTTTCACTTGCGATGATCGCGACATAGCCACATATGAAAATCCGCTCTTTAGTAAGACTGACGTTCATTTTTCGCCACTGTCAACTTCTGCACCTTTCTAGCTAATTAGTCTGGAACAATAGCATGCGTGTTACGTAATCGACTCGCCAAGCCTAGCGAGCTTGGAAAAGTAACTTCCTCGGCTCACATTACCAGTGATCTACCGCGTGAGCCAAATAAAATGCCCGAGGCAAGGGAAACTGTTCTGGCAGTGGTAAAAAAAGGGCGCATTTTCAAATGATATGTTGTCTCGCATTTGGGACTAATCGTGTAACGGTACAGTCGTGCATGCATTGTGTTCAATGGACAAGTAGCGATTCGGGAGGGGGGTGGAGGGGTGGGGGAAGTTCGTATTGTCTTGCTTCTTGGGTCGTATGTCTTAGAACTTCACTGGTTTGCTGTATTGGTGAACTGGGGGTTGTTGCAGAATTTTATTACGTATAATAACCGACTTCACTTGAGTATAAATAAAAGGAGTTTACCCCTGCTCGACCTTCGCAAGAGGTCCTACGGGGGATAATATTGAAGTTTTGTAGAATAGACACTTCTTTTTTTTTCCTAGGGAAAGTTGTCTATATAAACAAACAGGAGGTCGGAACTGAAGAGCCAATTAGGTAGGGATTACTAAAGGGGGGGGGGGACTTCACTTGAGGGAGGGGGTGGATTTCAATTACGGTGTTTTGAAATTTCTAGCAAAATTGCCTATGCATATAACTTATTTTGCCCGATGCTGGCGTATACATACACACACACATACATTCACTCACACAAAGAAAAGAATTAAGACGACGAATTGCATGTTTCGAGGGAGAGGAATGAGTAACTCTCTCTGGGGATATTTGATGGCCCTTAAAAGAGCCGTTGGATTTCGATTCGTCTTCGTGACAGGAAAGATGCATCTAGCCTCCGAATCCGTACAGGGTACGCCCTTGACGTTTCAAGGCATAGACGACGTCCATGGCGGTGACAGTCTTTCTCTTGGCGTGCTCACAGTATGTGACGGCATCACGGATGACGTTTTCTAAGAAGACCTTCAGGACACCACGGGTCTCTTCGTAGATGAGTCCGGAGATACGTTTTACTCCACCACGACGAGCGAGACGACGGATGGCGGGTTTGGTGATACCCTGGATGTTATCACGCAACACTTTTCGGTGACGCTTGGCGCCTCCCTTTCCAAGTCCCTTTCCTCCTTTACCACGTCCAGACATGTTGATTGTTGTTGTTCTATGTAAGAGTACTCACAGTAAAATGTAGAAAGTCCCTCAATGTGTGGCATTATATTAGCGATACCCGTCAAGCAGGCGATGTTTTGAACGGACGTAAGCGAACTACCCCGATGTCTGCATCAGAACCCGTGGGAATGGAAGCTCGGCGGAGTTTGATGCCGTTTCTTGTTCGTCGTGTGATGTTCTATGTTATGAAATATCGGTGAGGGGTGAATTCGATAAGGCCAAATTTGTCCCGAATGGTCGAATATTGGCTTCACCCTGTCATTCCGTTAAAATATCACACGTAAAATTACACTTGACGCTAACTCTGTGTTAGCCTAATCTGACCAATCGACGAAGGTAATGTTCATGACGTCACAATTGGGGATTGCTGACTGACTGTCAAATGCGAAGCTGGAGGGTTTTCGATAAGAGTTTTCAACAATTTTTCGTCATTTTAAATGGCAGAAAGTCTAAGAAATAGATACTTTATGAAAGTGACTACCATTTTCCTGCCCGGCATGAGCAGTTTCGACTACCGTTCGCTTAAATTAGGCTCCTGAAATTTGCCATTGCCGCTTAGCTAATCAGAACGACTCGCGGCTGTCGCACTCGGCCAATCAGAATCGAGCACAGGTCGAGTGACGCGATTAGCGGGTTGTTTGAGGGGAGCTGCTTATAACGTGCGGTTTCTTGTAGTCCGTGCTTCATTACATCTTTGTACTGATAGAACACAGACTGAGAAAATATGGCTCGTACCAAGCAAACCGCACGTAAATCCACTGGAGGAAAGGCTCCACGAAAACAGTTGGCAACCAAGGCCGCCCGTAAGAGTGCCCCTGCCACCGGTGGTGTCAAGAAGCCACATCGTTACAGGCCAGGAACTGTCGCCCTTCGTGAGATCAGGCGTTACCAGAAGAGTACCGAGCTGCTCATCCGCAAACTGCCCTTCCAGCGTCTCGTACGTGAGATCGCCCAGGACTTCAAGACCGAGCTTCGATTCCAGAGCTCCGCAGTCATGGCTCTCCAGGAAGCCAGCGAAGCCTACCTCGTCGGCCTCTTCGAAGACACCAACCTTTGCGCCATCCACGCCAAGCGTGTCACCATCATGCCCAAGGACATCCAGCTGGCTCGCCGAATCCGAGGCGAACGTGCTTAGATCGTATCTGTCTCCGACGGATTCTCGAAAACCAACGGCTCTTTTAAGGGCCATCATATCTACCAGTTAAAGCAGATTTTTCTCTCCCTCCGAACATGCAACTTGTCGTCTCATTATTATTTTTTTTTTTTTTTTTTTTTTTTTAATGATTATCATTATTATTGTAATTATTACTTCTATGCTGGGTGGTTGGTGATTCCCTTCGTGCATGATGCAATTCACTAATCAATAATCAAAGTGAGCTTATCCCTAACTCATAATCATAACCCCTAATCCACACACACACACACTCTATCCTAATCGCCTTGGTATTATAAGCGTGTTAACATGGGTTGACACACATCAGCGTGTATGTTAACGATCTCCAATACAAGAGAAGTAAATCTTAAAAACGTAGTAATATCTCTATCGTTCAAAGCACGGAAGATCTTAAATTTAATACCACTGCCATAACAGTTTACCTGCCTCGGGCATTTCAATAGGCTCTCGCAGTAGATCGGGGGAAAATTTGAGCTGATGCTCGTTCCCTCGGCTTGGCTTTGCGAATTGATTACGTAACACACCGACTAAAATTTCCAGACTTAATAACATTGAAAGGTGCGAAACGATTAATACTTGCGGTAGTATATGCCTCGTTAGTTGTTACAAGTTTCAAATTTCTAAGACTATTAATAATAAAGCCCTTAGGATCTGACTTAACACCCCAGATGCATTGCTACCAGTAAGCTCATTGAAGCAGCAAAACTCAATATCTATTTTTATTTCAAACCCCAAAAGTTACAAAAATTATTAATAAATAATAATAATAATAATAAGTTCCCTTTATCCCCTAATCCAAGATCTCTTGCTAAATACTTAATTCATAAAACCTGCGGCCAAAATCATGTGAAAAGTTCCCTACATACATTATATATAGTTTTTTAATTTTTTTTATTTTATGGGATGTTAGATTTCTGTCCAGCAGGAGTTTTCACTCAAATCTTGGGGTTTCTGACCTTTGGTTTTTGGCTGAGGGTCCGAAGCCCCACGATTATTAGGGTTGCAGCTAGCTGATACATCTAACTTAAAAGGAGAAATAAGACACTGACGCAAGCATGTTTGAGGAGAGGAATGAGTATGTCTTTCTGGGTGATTTGATGGCCCTTAAAAGAGCCGTTGGTAATCGATGGGCGATTGCAATGCAACCTCCCCTTTAAGCCTTCTTGCCTCCGGATGTCTTCTTGGGTAGAAGGACAGCCTGGATGTTTGGAAGAACACCTCCCTGGGCGATGGTGACTCCGCTCAAGAGTTTGTTCAACTCCTCGTCGTTTCGGATGGCGAGTTGGAGATGACGGGGGATGATCCTGGTCTTCTTGTTGTCACGTGCAGCGTTACCGGCCAATTCCAAGATCTCGGCGGCGAGGTATTCTAGTACGGCAGCCAGGTAGACGGGTGCGCCAGCGCCGATCCTCTGGGCGTAATTTCCTCTTCGCAGGAACCTGTGTACACGACCTACTGGGAATTGAAGCCCTGCTCTTGCAGATCGACTCTTGGCCTTTGCCCTGGCCTTACCACCTTTGCCCCTGCCAGTCATGATGAAGTAAATTTGGGTATGTTTTCGACTTGAAACGAATCAAAGAAATGATTTGCCTGCCGGAAAGCTCTCATTCAAGTAGTCCGGACTCTAAAGCTACAGCACAGTGCCCTTATGAGGGGATTCTTTGCCACCCTTTGCCCTGATCGTACAATGCGTGAAAGAATTAAGAAAAGCTTCCGCATTGTGATTGGCCAGCTCGTGTGTGCTGTGCAATGCATAGCACGTGCTTTGTCAATATGGGAAGTTTTTCTGCTTCGCTGAAGTGATATCAAATCTGTCATAAATACATTTCGCAGCGTGGAGGACACTCATTCACTCATCGCTTTACTTACCGTATCGCAACGAAAACTTCACGTCCAAAATGGCACCAAAAGCTGCAGGAAAGGGAGCAAAGAAGGCCGCCAAGTCCAAGGCACCTCGCAACCCAGGAGACAAGAAGAGGCGAAGGACCAGGCGTGAGACTTACAGTATCTACATCTACAAAGTCATGAAGCAGGTCCACCCAGACACCGGTATCTCTAGCCGTGCTATGTCTATCATGAACAGCTTCGTGAACGACATCTTCGAGCGTATCGCCGCCGAAGCTTCCCGTTTGGCCCACTACAACAGGAAGTCCACCATCACCAGTCGGGAGGTCCAGACCGCCGTCAGACTGTTGCTGCCTGGTGAGCTCGCCAAGCATGCCGTCTCAGAGGGTACCAAGGCTGTCACCAAGTACACCACCTCCAAGTAGATTGTTCTTCTCGTGTAGAAGGCTCGACATCCAACGGCTCTTTTAAGGGCCATCCTATATTCCAGAAACGGCAGACTTATCTCCCCCTCCTCAAACATGCAGTTTCGTTGTCTCTTATTTTAAGTAATCTAACATTGTATCATATATACCTGTTACTCTCAAGCCATTGACCGTGTAGTTGATCACGTTCTGGGGCCCGTTTATCGATAATAATAATATTAATAAGTGATATTTATATAGCGCATAATCAGCAAAGCTGCGCCAAAAAAAGAAAAAAAAAAGAAGTAAAAGCCAAAGGCAACAATATAAAAAAAAAAAAAAAACACACCCGTACTAAACGATACTAAAACGCATATAGTCCAAAACAATTTAAGAAGCATGTAAATAGATTCAATCATAGTCCAGGTTTAAATATATATAAGTATGAGGAACTATAGTACAGTAAGAGAATTATTGTAAAAGCCTAAATACTAAACGATACAAAATAGAGCCCTAAACGTAGTAAATAAATGAAAATTTTTAAATTAAAAAAAAAAAAAAAACATTACAGTAAGAGAATTATTACAAAATCCTAAAACAGATCAAATACCCAATACTGAACGATACAAAATAGAGTCTAAACGTACTAAATAAATGAAAGATAAATATTAAAAAAAATAAAATGTTCAGAATTAAGTAACTAGTTCCAAACGTAGTATCTATGCACAATAACAGTTAAAACACAGTCAATCACACAGTAAAAGCGAGTCTAACATAATATGCTTTCAAAGCAGTTTTTAAAAGTGGTAAGAGAAATGCATACACTCACAGAGTTCGGTATAGGCATTCTGGGAGCGCTGACTGAGAAGGCTCTGTCGCCGGTCTTGCATCTTGTTCTCTTCTCCTTGAGCAATTCCTGCGATGATGACCGTAGGGTTCTGCTAGGTTTGTACGGTGTAAGGAGACAAGACAGGTATTAGAATCCATAATAATCCATAATAAATCCAACAATAACGATAAATAACCTCTAAGTCCTCCCCCACCACACACAAACACTCAATAGTTTCACTTGCGATGATCGCGACATAGCCACATATGAAAATCCGCTCTTTAGTAAGACTGACGTTCATTTTTCGCCACTGTCAACTTCTGCACCTTTCTAGCTAATTAGTCTGGAACAATAGCATGCGTGTTACGTAATCGACTCGCCAAGCCTAGCGAGCTTGGAAAAGTAACTTCCTCGGCTCACATTACCAGTGATCTACCGCGTGAGCCAAATAAAATGCCCGAGGCAAGGGAAACTGTTCTGGCAGTGGTAAAAAAAGGGCGCATTTTCAAATGATATGTTGTCTCGCATTTGGGACTAATCGTGTAACGGTACAGTCGTGCATGCATTGTGTTCAATGGACAAGTAGCGATTCGGGAGGGGGGTGGAGGGGTGGGGGAAGTTCGTATTGTCTTGCTTCTTGGGTCGTATGTCTTAGAACTTCACTGGTTTGCTGTATTGGTGAACTGGGGGTTGTTGCAGAATTTTATTACGTATAATAACCGACTTCACTTGAGTATAAATAAAAGGAGTTTACCCCTGCTCGACCTTCGCAAGAGGTCCTACGGGGGATAATATTGAAGTTTTGTAGAATAGACACTTCTTTTTTTTTCCTAGGGAAAGTTGTCTATATAAACAAACAGGAGGTCGGAACTGAAGAGCCAATTAGGTAGGGATTACTAAAGGGGGGGGGGGACTTCACTTGAGGGAGGGGGTGGATTTCAATTACGGTGTTTTGAAATTTCTAGCAAAATTGCCTATGCATATAACTTATTTTGCCCGATGCTGGCGTATACATACACACACACATACATTCACTCACACAAAGAAAAGAATTAAGACGACGAATTGCATGTTTCGAGGGAGAGGAATGAGTAACTCTCTCTGGGGATATTTGATGGCCCTTAAAAGAGCCGTTGGATTTCGATTCGTCTTCGTGACAGGAAAGATGCATCTAGCCTCCGAATCCGTACAGGGTACGCCCTTGACGTTTCAAGGCATAGACGACGTCCATGGCGGTGACAGTCTTTCTCTTGGCGTGCTCACAGTATGTGACGGCATCACGGATGACGTTTTCTAAGAAGACCTTCAGGACACCACGGGTCTCTTCGTAGATGAGTCCGGAGATACGTTTTACTCCACCACGACGAGCGAGACGACGGATGGCGGGTTTGGTGATACCCTGGATGTTATCACGCAACACTTTTCGGTGACGCTTGGCGCCTCCCTTTCCAAGTCCCTTTCCTCCTTTACCACGTCCAGACATGTTGATTGTTGTTGTTCTATGTAAGAGTACTCACAGTAAAATGTAGAAAGTCCCTCAATGTGTGGCATTATATTAGCGATACCCGTCAAGCAGGCGATGTTTTGAACGGACGTAAGCGAACTACCCCGATGTCTGCATCAGAACCCGTGGGAATGGAAGCTCGGCGGAGTTTGATGCCGTTTCTTGTTCGTCGTGTGATGTTCTATGTTATGAAATATCGGTGAGGGGTGAATTCGATAAGGCCAAATTTGTCCCGAATGGTCGAATATTGGCTTCACCCTGTCATTCCGTTAAAATATCACACGTAAAATTACACTTGACGCTAACTCTGTGTTAGCCTAATCTGACCAATCGACGAAGGTAATGTTCATGACGTCACAATTGGGGATTGCTGACTGACTGTCAAATGCGAAGCTGGAGGGTTTTCGATAAGAGTTTTCAACAATTTTTCGTCATTTTAAATGGCAGAAAGTCTAAGAAATAGATACTTTATGAAAGTGACTACCATTTTCCTGCCCGGCGATGAGCAGTTTCGACTACCGTTCGCTTAAATTAGGCTCCTGAAATTTGCCATTGCCGCTTAGCTAATCAGAACGACTCGCGGCTGTCGCACTCGGCCAATCAGAATCGAGCACAGGTCGAGTGACGCGATTAGCGGGTTGTTTGAGGGGAGCTGCTTATAACGTGCGGTTTCTTGTAGTCCGTGCTTCATTACATCTTTGTACTGATAGAACACAGACTGAGAAAATATGGCTCGTACCAAGCAAACCGCACGTAAATCCACTGGAGGAAAGGCTCCACGAAAACAGTTGGCAACCAAGGCCGCCCGTAAGAGTGCCCCTGCCACCGGTGGTGTCAAGAAGCCACATCGTTACAGGCCAGGAACTGTCGCCCTTCGTGAGATCAGGCGTTACCAGAAGAGTACCGAGCTGCTCATCCGCAAACTGCCCTTCCAGCGTCTCGTACGTGAGATCGCCCAGGACTTCAAGACCGAGCTTCGATTCCAGAGCTCCGCAGTCATGGCTCTCCAGGAAGCCAGCGAAGCCTACCTCGTCGGCCTCTTCGAAGACACCAACCTTTGCGCCATCCACGCCAAGCGTGTCACCATCATGCCCAAGGACATCCAGCTGGCTCGCCGAATCCGAGGCGAACGTGCTTAGATCGTATCTGTCTCCGACGGATTCTCGAAAACCAACGGCTCTTTTAAGGGCCATCATATCTACCAGTTAAAGCAGATTTTTCTCTCCCTCCGAACATGCAACTTGTCGTCTCATTATTATTTTTTTTTTTTTTTTTTTTTTTTTAATGATTATCATTATTATTGTAATTATTACTTCTATGCTGGGTGGTTGGTGATTCCCTTCGTGCATGATGCAATTCACTAATCAATAATCAAAGTGAGCTTATCCCTAACTCATAATCATAACCCCTAATCCACACACACACACACTCTATCCTAATCGCCTTGGTATTATAAGCGTGTTAACATGGGTTGACACACATCAGCGTGTATGTTAACGATCTCCAATACAAGAGAAGTAAATCTTAAAAACGTAGTAATATCTCTATCGTTCAAAGCACGGAAGATCTTAAATTTAATACCACTGCCATAACAGTTTACCTGCCTCGGGCATTTCAATAGGCTCTCGCAGTAGATCGGGGGAAAATTTGAGCTGATGCTCGTTCCCTCGGCTTGGCTTTGCGAATTGATTACGTAACACACCGACTAAAATTTCCAGACTTAATAACATTGAAAGGTGCGAAACGATTAATACTTGCGGTAGTATATGCCTCGTTAGTTGTTACAAGTTTCAAATTTCTAAGACTATTAATAATAAAGCCCTTAGGATCTGACTTAACACCCCAGATGCATTGCTACCAGTAAGCTCATTGAAGCAGCAAAACTCAATATCTATTTTTATTTCAAACCCCAAAAGTTACAAAAATTATTAATAAATAATAATAATAATAATAAGTTCCCTTTATCCCCTAATCCAAGATCTCTTGCTAAATACTTAATTCATAAAACCTGCGGCCAAAATCATGTGAAAAGTTCCCTACATACATTATATATAGTTTTTTAATTTTTTTTATTTTATGGGATGTTAGATTTCTGTCCAGCAGGAGTTTTCACTCAAATCTTGGGGTTTCTGACCTTTGGTTTTTGGCTGAGGGTCCGAAGCCCCACGATTATTAGGGTTGCAGCTAGCTGATACATCTAACTTAAAAGGAGAAATAAGACACTGACGCAAGCATGTTTGAGGAGAGGAATGAGTATGTCTTTCTGGGTGATTTGATGGCCCTTAAAAGAGCCGTTGGTAATCGATGGGCGATTGCAATGCAACCTCCCCTTTAAGCCTTCTTGCCTCCGGATGTCTTCTTGGGTAGAAGGACAGCCTGGATGTTTGGAAGAACACCTCCCTGGGCGATGGTGACTCCGCTCAAGAGTTTGTTCAACTCCTCGTCGTTTCGGATGGCGAGTTGGAGATGACGGGGGATGATCCTGGTCTTCTTGTTGTCACGTGCAGCGTTACCGGCCAATTCCAAGATCTCGGCGGCGAGGTATTCTAGTACGGCAGCCAGGTAGACGGGTGCGCCAGCGCCGATCCTCTGGGCGTAATTTCCTCTTCGCAGGAACCTGTGTACACGACCTACTGGGAATTGAAGCCCTGCTCTTGCAGATCGACTCTTGGCCTTTGCCCTGGCCTTACCACCTTTGCCCCTGCCAGTCATGATGAAGTAAATTTGGGTATGTTTTCGACTTGAAACGAATCAAAGAAATGATTTGCCTGCCGGAAAGCTCTCATTCAAGTAGTCCGGACTCTAAAGCTACAGCACAGTGCCCTTATGAGGGGATTCTTTGCCACCCTTTGCCCTGATCGTACAATGCGTGAAAGAATTAAGAAAAGCTTCCGCATTGTGATTGGCCAGCTCGTGTGTGCTGTGCAATGCATAGCACGTGCTTTGTCAATATGGGAAGTTTTTCTGCTTCGCTGAAGTGATATCAAATCTGTCATAAATACATTTCGCAGCGTGGAGGACACTCATTCACTCATCGCTTTACTTACCGTATCGCAACGAAAACTTCACGTCCAAAATGGCACCAAAAGCTGCAGGAAAGGGAGCAAAGAAGGCCGCCAAGTCCAAGGCACCTCGCAACCCAGGAGACAAGAAGAGGCGAAGGACCAGGCGTGAGACTTACAGTATCTACATCTACAAAGTCATGAAGCAGGTCCACCCAGACACCGGTATCTCTAGCCGTGCTATGTCTATCATGAACAGCTTCGTGAACGACATCTTCGAGCGTATCGCCGCCGAAGCTTCCCGTTTGGCCCACTACAACAGGAAGTCCACCATCACCAGTCGGGAGGTCCAGACCGCCGTCAGACTGTTGCTGCCTGGTGAGCTCGCCAAGCATGCCGTCTCAGAGGGTACCAAGGCTGTCACCAAGTACACCACCTCCAAGTAGATTGTTCTTCTCGTGTAGAAGGCTCGACATCCAACGGCTCTTTTAAGGGCCATCCTATATTCCAGAAACGGCAGACTTATCTCCCCCTCCTCAAACATGCAGTTTCGTTGTCTCTTATTTTAAGTAATCTAACATTGTATCATATATACCTGTTACTCTCAAGCCATTGACCGTGTAGTTGATCACGTTCTGGGGCCCGTTTATCGATAATAATAATATTAATAAGTGATATTTATATAGCGCATAATCAGCAAAGCTGCGCCAAAAAAAGAAAAAAAAAAGAAGTAAAAGCCAAAGGCAACAATATAAAAAAAAAAAAAAAACACACCCGTACTAAACGATACTAAAACGCATATAGTCCAAAACAATTTAAGAAGCATGTAAATAGATTCAATCATAGTCCAGGTTTAAATATATATAAGTATGAGGAACTATAGTACAGTAAGAGAATTATTGTAAAAGCCTAAATACTAAACGATACAAAATAGAGCCCTAAACGTAGTAAATAAATGAAAATTTTTAAATTAAAAAAAAAAAAAAAACATTACAGTAAGAGAATTATTACAAAATCCTAAAACAGATCAAATACCCAATACTGAACGATACAAAATAGAGTCTAAACGTACTAAATAAATGAAAGATAAATATTAAAAAAAATAAAATGTTCAGAATTAAGTAACTAGTTCCAAACGTAGTATCTATGCACAATAACAGTTAAAACACAGTCAATCACACAGTAAAAGCGAGTCTAACATAATATGCTTTCAAAGCAGTTTTTAAAAGTGGTAAGAGAAATGCATACACTCACAGAGTTCGGTATAGGCATTCTGGGAGCGCTGACTGAGAAGGCTCTGTCGCCGGTCTTGCATCTTGTTCTCTTCTCCTTGAGCAATTCCTGCGATGATGACCGTAGGGTTCTGCTAGGTTTGTACGGTGTAAGGAGACAAGACAGGTATTAGAATCCATAATAATCCATAATAAATCCAACAATAACGATAAATAACCTCTAAGTCCTCCCCCACCACACACAAACACTCAATAGTTTCACTTGCGATGATCGCGACATAGCCACATATGAAAATCCGCTCTTTAGTAAGACTGACGTTCATTTTTCGCCACTGTCAACTTCTGCACCTTTCTAGCTAATTAGTCTGGAACAATAGCATGCGTGTTACGTAATCGACTCGCCAAGCCTAGCGAGCTTGGAAAAGTAACTTCCTCGGCTCACATTACCAGTGATCTACCGCGTGAGCCAAATAAAATGCCCGAGGCAAGGGAAACTGTTCTGGCAGTGGTAAAAAAAGGGCGCATTTTCAAATGATATGTTGTCTCGCATTTGGGACTAATCGTGTAACGGTACAGTCGTGCATGCATTGTGTTCAATGGACAAGTAGCGATTCGGGAGGGGGGTGGAGGGGTGGGGGAAGTTCGTATTGTCTTGCTTCTTGGGTCGTATGTCTTAGAACTTCACTGGTTTGCTGTATTGGTGAACTGGGGGTTGTTGCAGAATTTTATTACGTATAATAACCGACTTCACTTGAGTATAAATAAAAGGAGTTTACCCCTGCTCGACCTTCGCAAGAGGTCCTACGGGGGATAATATTGAAGTTTTGTAGAATAGACACTTCTTTTTTTTTCCTAGGGAAAGTTGTCTATATAAACAAACAGGAGGTCGGAACTGAAGAGCCAATTAGGTAGGGATTACTAAAGGGGGGGGGGGACTTCACTTGAGGGAGGGGGTGGATTTCAATTACGGTGTTTTGAAATTTCTAGCAAAATTGCCTATGCATATAACTTATTTTGCCCGATGCTGGCGTATACATACACACACACATACATTCACTCACACAAAGAAAAGAATTAAGACGACGAATTGCATGTTTCGAGGGAGAGGAATGAGTAACTCTCTCTGGGGATATTTGATGGCCCTTAAAAGAGCCGTTGGATTTCGATTCGTCTTCGTGACAGGAAAGATGCATCTAGCCTCCGAATCCGTACAGGGTACGCCCTTGACGTTTCAAGGCATAGACGACGTCCATGGCGGTGACAGTCTTTCTCTTGGCGTGCTCACAGTATGTGACGGCATCACGGATGACGTTTTCTAAGAAGACCTTCAGGACACCACGGGTCTCTTCGTAGATGAGTCCGGAGATACGTTTTACTCCACCACGACGAGCGAGACGACGGATGGCGGGTTTGGTGATACCCTGGATGTTATCACGCAACACTTTTCGGTGACGCTTGGCGCCTCCCTTTCCAAGTCCCTTTCCTCCTTTACCACGTCCAGACATGTTGATTGTTGTTGTTCTATGTAAGAGTACTCACAGTAAAATGTAGAAAGTCCCTCAATGTGTGGCATTATATTAGCGATACCCGTCAAGCAGGCGATGTTTTGAACGGACGTAAGCGAACTACCCCGATGTCTGCATCAGAACCCGTGGGAATGGAAGCTCGGCGGAGTTTGATGCCGTTTCTTGTTCGTCGTGTGATGTTCTATGTTATGAAATATCGGTGAGGGGTGAATTCGATAAGGCCAAATTTGTCCCGAATGGTCGAATATTGGCTTCACCCTGTCATTCCGTTAAAATATCACACGTAAAATTACACTTGACGCTAACTCTGTGTTAGCCTAATCTGACCAATCGACGAAGGTAATGTTCATGACGTCACAATTGGGGATTGCTGACTGACTGTCAAATGCGAAGCTGGAGGGTTTTCGATAAGAGTTTTCAACAATTTTTCGTCATTTTAAATGGCAGAAAGTCTAAGAAATAGATACTTTATGAAAGTGACTACCATTTTCCTGCCCGGCATGAGCAGTTTCGACTACCGTTCGCTTAAATTAGGCTCCTGAAATTTGCCATTGCCGCTTAGCTAATCAGAACGACTCGCGGCTGTCGCACTCGGCCAATCAGAATCGAGCACAGGTCGAGTGACGCGATTAGCGGGTTGTTTGAGGGGAGCTGCTTATAACGTGCGGTTTCTTGTAGTCCGTGCTTCATTACATCTTTGTACTGATAGAACACAGACTGAGAAAATATGGCTCGTACCAAGCAAACCGCACGTAAATCCACTGGAGGAAAGGCTCCACGAAAACAGTTGGCAACCAAGGCCGCCCGTAAGAGTGCCCCTGCCACCGGTGGTGTCAAGAAGCCACATCGTTACAGGCCAGGAACTGTCGCCCTTCGTGAGATCAGGCGTTACCAGAAGAGTACCGAGCTGCTCATCCGCAAACTGCCCTTCCAGCGTCTCGTACGTGAGATCGCCCAGGACTTCAAGACCGAGCTTCGATTCCAGAGCTCCGCAGTCATGGCTCTCCAGGAAGCCAGCGAAGCCTACCTCGTCGGCCTCTTCGAAGACACCAACCTTTGCGCCATCCACGCCAAGCGTGTCACCATCATGCCCAAGGACATCCAGCTGGCTCGCCGAATCCGAGGCGAACGTGCTTAGATCGTATCTGTCTCCGACGGATTCTCGAAAACCAACGGCTCTTTTAAGGGCCATCATATCTACCAGTTAAAGCAGATTTTTCTCTCCCTCCGAACATGCAACTTGTCGTCTCATTATTATTTTTTTTTTTTTTTTTTTTTTTTTTAATGATTATCATTATTATTGTAATTATTACTTCTATGCTGGGTGGTTGGTGATTCCCTTCGTGCATGATGCAATTCACTAATCAATAATCAAAGTGAGCTTATCCCTAACTCATAATCATAACCCCTAATCCACACACACACACACTCTATCCTAATCGCCTTGGTATTATAAGCGTGTTAACATGGGTTGACACACATCAGCGTGTATGTTAACGATCTCCAATACAAGAGAAGTAAATCTTAAAAACGTAGTAATATCTCTATCGTTCAAAGCACGGAAGATCTTAAATTTAATACCACTGCCATAACAGTTTACCTGCCTCGGGCATTTCAATAGGCTCTCGCAGTAGATCGGGGGAAAATTTGAGCTGATGCTCGTTCCCTCGGCTTGGCTTTGCGAATTGATTACGTAACACACCGACTAAAATTTCCAGACTTAATAACATTGAAAGGTGCGAAACGATTAATACTTGCGGTAGTATATGCCTCGTTAGTTGTTACAAGTTTCAAATTTCTAAGACTATTAATAATAAAGCCCTTAGGATCTGACTTAACACCCCAGATGCATTGCTACCAGTAAGCTCATTGAAGCAGCAAAACTCAATATCTATTTTTATTTCAAACCCCAAAAGTTACAAAAATTATTAATAAATAATAATAATAATAATAAGTTCCCTTTATCCCCTAATCCAAGATCTCTTGCTAAATACTTAATTCATAAAACCTGCGGCCAAAATCATGTGAAAAGTTCCCTACATACATTATATATAGTTTTTTAATTTTTTTTATTTTATGGGATGTTAGATTTCTGTCCAGCAGGAGTTTTCACTCAAATCTTGGGGTTTCTGACCTTTGGTTTTTGGCTGAGGGTCCGAAGCCCCACGATTATTAGGGTTGCAGCTAGCTGATACATCTAACTTAAAAGGAGAAATAAGACACTGACGCAAGCATGTTTGAGGAGAGGAATGAGTATGTCTTTCTGGGTGATTTGATGGCCCTTAAAAGAGCCGTTGGTAATCGATGGGCGATTGCAATGCAACCTCCCCTTTAAGCCTTCTTGCCTCCGGATGTCTTCTTGGGTAGAAGGACAGCCTGGATGTTTGGAAGAACACCTCCCTGGGCGATGGTGACTCCGCTCAAGAGTTTGTTCAACTCCTCGTCGTTTCGGATGGCGAGTTGGAGATGACGGGGGATGATCCTGGTCTTCTTGTTGTCACGTGCAGCGTTACCGGCCAATTCCAAGATCTCGGCGGCGAGGTATTCTAGTACGGCAGCCAGGTAGACGGGTGCGCCAGCGCCGATCCTCTGGGCGTAATTTCCTCTTCGCAGGAACCTGTGTACACGACCTACTGGGAATTGAAGCCCTGCTCTTGCAGATCGACTCTTGGCCTTTGCCCTGGCCTTACCACCTTTGCCCCTGCCAGTCATGATGAAGTAAATTTGGGTATGTTTTCGACTTGAAACGAATCAAAGAAATGATTTGCCTGCCGGAAAGCTCTCATTCAAGTAGTCCGGACTCTAAAGCTACAGCACAGTGCCCTTATGAGGGGATTCTTTGCCACCCTTTGCCCTGATCGTACAATGCGTGAAAGAATTAAGAAAAGCTTCCGCATTGTGATTGGCCAGCTCGTGTGTGCTGTGCAATGCATAGCACGTGCTTTGTCAATATGGGAAGTTTTTCTGCTTCGCTGAAGTGATATCAAATCTGTCATAAATACATTTCGCAGCGTGGAGGACACTCATTCACTCATCGCTTTACTTACCGTATCGCAACGAAAACTTCACGTCCAAAATGGCACCAAAAGCTGCAGGAAAGGGAGCAAAGAAGGCCGCCAAGTCCAAGGCACCTCGCAACCCAGGAGACAAGAAGAGGCGAAGGACCAGGCGTGAGACTTACAGTATCTACATCTACAAAGTCATGAAGCAGGTCCACCCAGACACCGGTATCTCTAGCCGTGCTATGTCTATCATGAACAGCTTCGTGAACGACATCTTCGAGCGTATCGCCGCCGAAGCTTCCCGTTTGGCCCACTACAACAGGAAGTCCACCATCACCAGTCGGGAGGTCCAGACCGCCGTCAGACTGTTGCTGCCTGGTGAGCTCGCCAAGCATGCCGTCTCAGAGGGTACCAAGGCTGTCACCAAGTACACCACCTCCAAGTAGATTGTTCTTCTCGTGTAGAAGGCTCGACATCCAACGGCTCTTTTAAGGGCCATCCTATATTCCAGAAACGGCAGACTTATCTCCCCCTCCTCAAACATGCAGTTTCGTTGTCTCTTATTTTAAGTAATCTAACATTGTATCATATATACCTGTTACTCTCAAGCCATTGACCGTGTAGTTGATCACGTTCTGGGGCCCGTTTATCGATAATAATAATATTAATAAGTGATATTTATATAGCGCATAATCAGCAAAGCTGCGCCAAAAAAAGAAAAAAAAAAGAAGTAAAAGCCAAAGGCAACAATATAAAAAAAAAAAAAAAACACACCCGTACTAAACGATACTAAAACGCATATAGTCCAAAACAATTTAAGAAGCATGTAAATAGATTCAATCATAGTCCAGGTTTAAATATATATAAGTATGAGGAACTATAGTACAGTAAGAGAATTATTGTAAAAGCCTAAATACTAAACGATACAAAATAGAGCCCTAAACGTAGTAAATAAATGAAAATTTTTAAATTAAAAAAAAAAAAAAAACATTACAGTAAGAGAATTATTACAAAATCCTAAAACAGATCAAATACCCAATACTGAACGATACAAAATAGAGTCTAAACGTACTAAATAAATGAAAGATAAATATTAAAAAAAATAAAATGTTCAGAATTAAGTAACTAGTTCCAAACGTAGTATCTATGCACAATAACAGTTAAAACACAGTCAATCACACAGTAAAAGCGAGTCTAACATAATATGCTTTCAAAGCAGTTTTTAAAAGTGGTAAGAGAAATGCATACACTCACAGAGTTCGGTATAGGCATTCTGGGAGCGCTGACTGAGAAGGCTCTGTCGCCGGTCTTGCATCTTGTTCTCTTCTCCTTGAGCAATTCCTGCGATGATGACCGTAGGGTTCTGCTAGGTTTGTACGGTGTAAGGAGACAAGACAGGTATTAGAATCCATAATAATCCATAATAAATCCAACAATAACGATAAATAACCTCTAAGTCCTCCCCCACCACACACAAACACTCAATAGTTTCACTTGCGATGATCGCGACATAGCCACATATGAAAATCCGCTCTTTAGTAAGACTGACGTTCATTTTTCGCCACTGTCAACTTCTGCACCTTTCTAGCTAATTAGTCTGGAACAATAGCATGCGTGTTACGTAATCGACTCGCCAAGCCTAGCGAGCTTGGAAAAGTAACTTCCTCGGCTCACATTACCAGTGATCTACCGCGTGAGCCAAATAAAATGCCCGAGGCAAGGGAAACTGTTCTGGCGAGTGGTAAAAAAAGGGCGCATTTTCAAATGATATGTTGTCTCGCATTTGGGACTAATCGTGTAACGGTACAGTCGTGCATGCATTGTGTTCAATGGACAAGTAGCGATTCGGGAGGGGGGTGGAGGGGTGGGGGAAGTTCGTATTGTCTTGCTTCTTGGGTCGTATGTCTTAGAACTTCACTGGTTTGCTGTATTGGTGAACTGGGGGTTGTTGCAGAATTTTATTACGTATAATAACCGACTTCACTTGAGTATAAATAAAAGGAGTTTACCCCTGCTCGACCTTCGCAAGAGGTCCTACGGGGGATAATATTGAAGTTTTGTAGAATAGACACTTCTTTTTTTTTCCTAGGGAAAGTTGTCTATATAAACAAACAGGAGGTCGGAACTGAAGAGCCAATTAGGTAGGGATTACTAAAGGGGGGGGGGGACTTCACTTGAGGGAGGGGGTGGATTTCAATTACGGTGTTTTGAAATTTCTAGCAAAATTGCCTATGCATATAACTTATTTTGCCCGATGCTGGCGTATACATACACACACACATACATTCACTCACACAAAGAAAAGAATTAAGACGACGAATTGCATGTTTCGAGGGAGAGGAATGAGTAACTCTCTCTGGGGATATTTGATGGCCCTTAAAAGAGCCGTTGGATTTCGATTCGTCTTCGTGACAGGAAAGATGCATCTAGCCTCCGAATCCGTACAGGGTACGCCCTTGACGTTTCAAGGCATAGACGACGTCCATGGCGGTGACAGTCTTTCTCTTGGCGTGCTCACAGTATGTGACGGCATCACGGATGACGTTTTCTAAGAAGACCTTCAGGACACCACGGGTCTCTTCGTAGATGAGTCCGGAGATACGTTTTACTCCACCACGACGAGCGAGACGACGGATGGCGGGTTTGGTGATACCCTGGATGTTATCACGCAACACTTTTCGGTGACGCTTGGCGCCTCCCTTTCCAAGTCCCTTTCCTCCTTTACCACGTCCAGACATGTTGATTGTTGTTGTTCTATGTAAGAGTACTCACAGTAAAATGTAGAAAGTCCCTCAATGTGTGGCATTATATTAGCGATACCCGTCAAGCAGGCGATGTTTTGAACGGACGTAAGCGAACTACCCCGATGTCTGCATCAGAACCCGTGGGAATGGAAGCTCGGCGGAGTTTGATGCCGTTTCTTGTTCGTCGTGTGATGTTCTATGTTATGAAATATCGGTGAGGGGTGAATTCGATAAGGCCAAATTTGTCCCGAATGGTCGAATATTGGCTTCACCCTGTCATTCCGTTAAAATATCACACGTAAAATTACACTTGACGCTAACTCTGTGTTAGCCTAATCTGACCAATCGACGAAGGTAATGTTCATGACGTCACAATTGGGGATTGCTGACTGACTGTCAAATGCGAAGCTGGAGGGTTTTCGATAAGAGTTTTCAACAATTTTTCGTCATTTTAAATGGCAGAAAGTCTAAGAAATAGATACTTTATGAAAGTGACTACCATTTTCCTGCCCGGCATGAGCAGTTTCGACTACCGTTCGCTTAAATTAGGCTCCTGAAATTTGCCATTGCCGCTTAGCTAATCAGAACGACTCGCGGCTGTCGCACTCGGCCAATCAGAATCGAGCACAGGTCGAGTGACGCGATTAGCGGGTTGTTTGAGGGGAGCTGCTTATAACGTGCGGTTTCTTGTAGTCCGTGCTTCATTACATCTTTGTACTGATAGAACACAGACTGAGAAAATATGGCTCGTACCAAGCAAACCGCACGTAAATCCACTGGAGGAAAGGCTCCACGAAAACAGTTGGCAACCAAGGCCGCCCGTAAGAGTGCCCCTGCCACCGGTGGTGTCAAGAAGCCACATCGTTACAGGCCAGGAACTGTCGCCCTTCGTGAGATCAGGCGTTACCAGAAGAGTACCGAGCTGCTCATCCGCAAACTGCCCTTCCAGCGTCTCGTACGTGAGATCGCCCAGGACTTCAAGACCGAGCTTCGATTCCAGAGCTCCGCAGTCATGGCTCTCCAGGAAGCCAGCGAAGCCTACCTCGTCGGCCTCTTCGAAGACACCAACCTTTGCGCCATCCACGCCAAGCGTGTCACCATCATGCCCAAGGACATCCAGCTGGCTCGCCGAATCCGAGGCGAACGTGCTTAGATCGTATCTGTCTCCGACGGATTCTCGAAAACCAACGGCTCTTTTAAGGGCCATCATATCTACCAGTTAAAGCAGATTTTTCTCTCCCTCCGAACATGCAACTTGTCGTCTCATTATTATTTTTTTTTTTTTTTTTTTTTTTTTAATGATTATCATTATTATTGTAATTATTACTTCTATGCTGGGTGGTTGGTGATTCCCTTCGTGCATGATGCAATTCACTAATCAATAATCAAAGTGAGCTTATCCCTAACTCATAATCATAACCCCTAATCCACACACACACACACTCTATCCTAATCGCCTTGGTATTATAAGCGTGTTAACATGGGTTGACACACATCAGCGTGTATGTTAACGATCTCCAATACAAGAGAAGTAAATCTTAAAAACGTAGTAATATCTCTATCGTTCAAAGCACGGAAGATCTTAAATTTAATACCACTGCCATAACAGTTTACCTGCCTCGGGCATTTCAATAGGCTCTCGCAGTAGATCGGGGGAAAATTTGAGCTGATGCTCGTTCCCTCGGCTTGGCTTTGCGAATTGATTACGTAACACACCGACTAAAATTTCCAGACTTAATAACATTGAAAGGTGCGAAACGATTAATACTTGCGGTAGTATATGCCTCGTTAGTTGTTACAAGTTTCAAATTTCTAAGACTATTAATAATAAAGCCCTTAGGATCTGACTTAACACCCCAGATGCATTGCTACCAGTAAGCTCATTGAAGCAGCAAAACTCAATATCTATTTTTATTTCAAACCCCAAAAGTTACAAAAATTATTAATAAATAATAATAATAATAATAAGTTCCCTTTATCCCCTAATCCAAGATCTCTTGCTAAATACTTAATTCATAAAACCTGCGGCCAAAATCATGTGAAAAGTTCCCTACATACATTATATATAGTTTTTTAATTTTTTTTATTTTATGGGATGTTAGATTTCTGTCCAGCAGGAGTTTTCACTCAAATCTTGGGGTTTCTGACCTTTGGTTTTTGGCTGAGGGTCCGAAGCCCCACGATTATTAGGGTTGCAGCTAGCTGATACATCTAACTTAAAAGGAGAAATAAGACACTGACGCAAGCATGTTTGAGGAGAGGAATGAGTATGTCTTTCTGGGTGATTTGATGGCCCTTAAAAGAGCCGTTGGTAATCGATGGGCGATTGCAATGCAACCTCCCCTTTAAGCCTTCTTGCCTCCGGATGTCTTCTTGGGTAGAAGGACAGCCTGGATGTTTGGAAGAACACCTCCCTGGGCGATGGTGACTCCGCTCAAGAGTTTGTTCAACTCCTCGTCGTTTCGGATGGCGAGTTGGAGATGACGGGGGATGATCCTGGTCTTCTTGTTGTCACGTGCAGCGTTACCGGCCAATTCCAAGATCTCGGCGGCGAGGTATTCTAGTACGGCAGCCAGGTAGACGGGTGCGCCAGCGCCGATCCTCTGGGCGTAATTTCCTCTTCGCAGGAACCTGTGTACACGACCTACTGGGAATTGAAGCCCTGCTCTTGCAGATCGACTCTTGGCCTTTGCCCTGGCCTTACCACCTTTGCCCCTGCCAGTCATGATGAAGTAAATTTGGGTATGTTTTCGACTTGAAACGAATCAAAGAAATGATTTGCCTGCCGGAAAGCTCTCATTCAAGTAGTCCGGACTCTAAAGCTACAGCACAGTGCCCTTATGAGGGGATTCTTTGCCACCCTTTGCCCTGATCGTACAATGCGTGAAAGAATTAAGAAAAGCTTCCGCATTGTGATTGGCCAGCTCGTGTGTGCTGTGCAATGCATAGCACGTGCTTTGTCAATATGGGAAGTTTTTCTGCTTCGCTGAAGTGATATCAAATCTGTCATAAATACATTTCGCAGCGTGGAGGACACTCATTCACTCATCGCTTTACTTACCGTATCGCAACGAAAACTTCACGTCCAAAATGGCACCAAAAGCTGCAGGAAAGGGAGCAAAGAAGGCCGCCAAGTCCAAGGCACCTCGCAACCCAGGAGACAAGAAGAGGCGAAGGACCAGGCGTGAGACTTACAGTATCTACATCTACAAAGTCATGAAGCAGGTCCACCCAGACACCGGTATCTCTAGCCGTGCTATGTCTATCATGAACAGCTTCGTGAACGACATCTTCGAGCGTATCGCCGCCGAAGCTTCCCGTTTGGCCCACTACAACAGGAAGTCCACCATCACCAGTCGGGAGGTCCAGACCGCCGTCAGACTGTTGCTGCCTGGTGAGCTCGCCAAGCATGCCGTCTCAGAGGGTACCAAGGCTGTCACCAAGTACACCACCTCCAAGTAGATTGTTCTTCTCGTGTAGAAGGCTCGACATCCAACGGCTCTTTTAAGGGCCATCCTATATTCCAGAAACGGCAGACTTATCTCCCCCTCCTCAAACATGCAGTTTCGTTGTCTCTTATTTTAAGTAATCTAACATTGTATCATATATACCTGTTACTCTCAAGCCATTGACCGTGTAGTTGATCACGTTCTGGGGCCCGTTTATCGATAATAATAATATTAATAAGTGATATTTATATAGCGCATAATCAGCAAAGCTGCGCCAAAAAAAGAAAAAAAAAAGAAGTAAAAGCCAAAGGCAACAATATAAAAAAAAAAAAAAACACACCCGTACTAAACGATACTAAAACGCATATAGTCCAAAACAATTTAAGAAGCATGTAAATAGATTCAATCATAGTCCAGGTTTAAATATATATAAGTATGAGGAACTATAGTACAGTAAGAGAATTATTGTAAAAGCCTAAATACTAAACGATACAAAATAGAGCCCTAAACGTAGTAAATAAATGAAAATTTTTAAATTAAAAAAAAAAAAAAAACATTACAGTAAGAGAATTAT
>NC_092561.1:16249053-16296840 GCF_037975245.1 Apostichopus japonicus
ATACACGCTGATGTGTGTCAACCCATGTTAACACGCTTATAATACCAAGGCGATTAGGATAGAGTGTGTGTGTGTGTGGATTAGGGGTTATGATTATGAGTTAGGGATAAGCTCACTTTGATTATTGATTAGTGAATTGCATCATGCACGAAGGGAATCACCAACCACCCAGCATAGAAGTAATAATTACAATAATAATGATAATCATTAAAAAAAAAAAAAAAAAAAAAAAAATAATAATGAGACGACAAGTTGCATGTTCGGAGGGAGAGAAAAATCTGCTTTAACTGGTAGATATGATGGCCCTTAAAAGAGCCGTTGGTTTTCGAGAATCCGTCGGAGACAGATACGATCTAAGCACGTTCGCCTCGGATTCGGCGAGCCAGCTGGATGTCCTTGGGCATGATGGTGACACGCTTGGCGTGGATGGCGCAAAGGTTGGTGTCTTCGAAGAGGCCGACGAGGTAGGCTTCGCTGGCTTCCTGGAGAGCCATGACTGCGGAGCTCTGGAATCGAAGCTCGGTCTTGAAGTCCTGGGCGATCTCACGTACGAGACGCTGGAAGGGCAGTTTGCGGATGAGCAGCTCGGTACTCTTCTGGTAACGCCTGATCTCACGAAGGGCGACAGTTCCTGGCCTGTAACGATGTGGCTTCTTGACACCACCGGTGGCAGGGGCACTCTTACGGGCGGCCTTGGTTGCCAACTGTTTTCGTGGAGCCTTTCCTCCAGTGGATTTACGTGCGGTTTGCTTGGTACGAGCCATATTTTCTCAGTCTGTGTTCTATCAGTACAAAGATGTAATGAAGCACGGACTACAAGAAACCGCACGTTATAAGCAGCTCCCCTCAAACAACCCGCTAATCGCGTCACTCGACCTGTGCTCGATTCTGATTGGCCGAGTGCGACAGCCGCGAGTCGTTCTGATTAGCTAAGCGGCAATGGCAAATTTCAGGAGCCTAATTTAAGCGAACGGTAGTCGAAACTGCTCATGCCGGGCAGGAAAATGGTAGTCACTTTCATAAAGTATCTATTTCTTAGACTTTCTGCCATTTAAAATGACGAAAAATTGTTGAAAACTCTTATCGAAAACCCTCCAGCTTCGCATTTGACAGTCAGTCAGCAATCCCCAATTGTGACGTCATGAACATTACCTTCGTCGATTGGTCAGATTAGGCTAACACAGAGTTAGCGTCAAGTGTAATTTTACGTGTGATATTTTAACGGAATGACAGGGTGAAGCCAATATTCGACCATTCGGGACAAATTTGGCCTTATCGAATTCACCCCTCACCGATATTTCATAACATAGAACATCACACGACGAACAAGAAACGGCATCAAACTCCGCCGAGCTTCCATTCCCACGGGTTCTGATGCAGACATCGGGGTAGTTCGCTTACGTCCGTTCAAAACATCGCCTGCTTGACGGGTATCGCTAATATAATGCCACACATTGAGGGACTTTCTACATTTTACTGTGAGTACTCTTACATAGAACAACAACAATCAACATGTCTGGACGTGGTAAAGGAGGAAAGGGACTTGGAAAGGGAGGCGCCAAGCGTCACCGAAAAGTGTTGCGTGATAACATCCAGGGTATCACCAAACCCGCCATCCGTCGTCTCGCTCGTCGTGGTGGAGTAAAACGTATCTCCGGACTCATCTACGAAGAGACCCGTGGTGTCCTGAAGGTCTTCTTAGAAAACGTCATCCGTGATGCCGTCACATACTGTGAGCACGCCAAGAGAAAGACTGTCACCGCCATGGACGTCGTCTATGCCTTGAAACGTCAAGGGCGTACCCTGTACGGATTCGGAGGCTAGATGCATCTTTCCTGTCACGAAGACGAATCGAAATCCAACGGCTCTTTTAAGGGCCATCAAATATCCCCAGAGAGAGTTACTCATTCCTCTCCCTCGAAACATGCAATTCGTCGTCTTAATTCTTTTCTTTGTGTGAGTGAATGTATGTGTGTGTGTATGTATACGCCAGCATCGGGCAAAATAAGTTATATGCATAGGCAATTTTGCTAGAAATTTCAAAACACCGTAATTGAAATCCACCCCCTCCCTCAAGTGAAGTCCCCCCCCCCTTTAGTAATCCCTACCTAATTGGCTCTTCAGTTCCGACCTCCTGTTTGTTTATATAGACAACTTTCCCTAGGAAAAAAAAAGAAGTGTCTATTCTACAAAACTTCAATATTATCCCCCGTAGGACCTCTTGCGAAGGTCGAGCAGGGGTAAACTCCTTTTATTTATACTCAAGTGAAGTCGGTTATTATACGTAATAAAATTCTGCAACAACCCCCAGTTCACCAATACAGCAAACCAGTGAAGTTCTAAGACATACGACCCAAGAAGCAAGACAATACGAACTTCCCCCACCCCTCCACCCCCCTCCCGAATCGCTACTTGTCCATTGAACACAATGCATGCACGACTGTACCGTTACACGATTAGTCCCAAATGCGAGACAACATATCATTTGAAAATGCGCCCTTTTTTTACCACTGCCAGAACAGTTTCCCTTGCCTCGGGCATTTTATTTGGCTCACGCGGTAGATCACTGGTAATGTGAGCCGAGGAAGTTACTTTTCCAAGCTCGCTAGGCTTGGCGAGTCGATTACGTAACACGCATGCTATTGTTCCAGACTAATTAGCTAGAAAGGTGCAGAAGTTGACAGTGGCGAAAAATGAACGTCAGTCTTACTAAAGAGCGGATTTTCATATGTGGCTATGTCGCGATCATCGCAAGTGAAACTATTGAGTGTTTGTGTGTGGTGGGGGAGGACTTAGAGGTTATTTATCGTTATTGTTGGATTTATTATGGATTATTATGGATTCTAATACCTGTCTTGTCTCCTTACACCGTACAAACCTAGCAGAACCCTACGGTCATCATCGCAGGAATTGCTCAAGGAGAAGAGAACAAGATGCAAGACCGGCGACAGAGCCTTCTCAGTCAGCGCTCCCAGAATGCCTATACCGAACTCTGTGAGTGTATGCATTTCTCTTACCACTTTTAAAAACTGCTTTGAAAGCATATTATGTTAGACTCGCTTTTACTGTGTGATTGACTGTGTTTTAACTGTTATTGTGCATAGATACTACGTTTGGAACTAGTTACTTAATTCTGAACATTTTATTTTTTTTAATATTTATCTTTCATTTATTTAGTACGTTTAGACTCTATTTTGTATCGTTCAGTATTGGGTATTTGATCTGTTTTAGGATTTTGTAATAATTCTCTTACTGTAATGTTTTTTTTTTTTTTTTAATTTAAAAATTTTCATTTATTTACTACGTTTAGGGCTCTATTTTGTATCGTTTAGTATTTAGGCTTTTACAATAATTCTCTTACTGTACTATAGTTCCTCATACTTATATATATTTAAACCTGGACTATGATTGAATCTATTTACATGCTTCTTAAATTGTTTTGGACTATATGCGTTTTAGTATCGTTTAGTACGGGTGTGTTTTTTTTTTTTTTTTATATTGTTGCCTTTGGCTTTTACTTCTTTTTTTTTTCTTTTTTTGGCGCAGCTTTGCTGATTATGCGCTATATAAATATCACTTATTAATATTATTATTATCGATAAACGGGCCCCAGAACGTGATCAACTACACGGTCAATGGCTTGAGAGTAACAGGTATATATGATACAATGTTAGATTACTTAAAATAAGAGACAACGAAACTGCATGTTTGAGGAGGGGGAGATAAGTCTGCCGTTTCTGGAATATAGGATGGCCCTTAAAAGAGCCGTTGGATGTCGAGCCTTCTACACGAGAAGAACAATCTACTTGGAGGTGGTGTACTTGGTGACAGCCTTGGTACCCTCTGAGACGGCATGCTTGGCGAGCTCACCAGGCAGCAACAGTCTGACGGCGGTCTGGACCTCCCGACTGGTGATGGTGGACTTCCTGTTGTAGTGGGCCAAACGGGAAGCTTCGGCGGCGATACGCTCGAAGATGTCGTTCACGAAGCTGTTCATGATAGACATAGCACGGCTAGAGATACCGGTGTCTGGGTGGACCTGCTTCATGACTTTGTAGATGTAGATACTGTAAGTCTCACGCCTGGTCCTTCGCCTCTTCTTGTCTCCTGGGTTGCGAGGTGCCTTGGACTTGGCGGCCTTCTTTGCTCCCTTTCCTGCAGCTTTTGGTGCCATTTTGGACGTGAAGTTTTCGTTGCGATACGGTAAGTAAAGCGATGAGTGAATGAGTGTCCTCCACGCTGCGAAATGTATTTATGACAGATTTGATATCACTTCAGCGAAGCAGAAAAACTTCCCATATTGACAAAGCACGTGCTATGCATTGCACAGCACACACGAGCTGGCCAATCACAATGCGGAAGCTTTTCTTAATTCTTTCACGCATTGTACGATCAGGGCAAAGGGTGGCAAAGAATCCCCTCATAAGGGCACTGTGCTGTAGCTTTAGAGTCCGGACTACTTGAATGAGAGCTTTCCGGCAGGCAAATCATTTCTTTGATTCGTTTCAAGTCGAAAACATACCCAAATTTACTTCATCATGACTGGCAGGGGCAAAGGTGGTAAGGCCAGGGCAAAGGCCAAGAGTCGATCTGCAAGAGCAGGGCTTCAATTCCCAGTAGGTCGTGTACACAGGTTCCTGCGAAGAGGAAATTACGCCCAGAGGATCGGCGCTGGCGCACCCGTCTACCTGGCTGCCGTACTAGAATACCTCGCCGCCGAGATCTTGGAATTGGCCGGTAACGCTGCACGTGACAACAAGAAGACCAGGATCATCCCCCGTCATCTCCAACTCGCCATCCGAAACGACGAGGAGTTGAACAAACTCTTGAGCGGAGTCACCATCGCCCAGGGAGGTGTTCTTCCAAACATCCAGGCTGTCCTTCTACCCAAGAAGACATCCGGAGGCAAGAAGGCTTAAAGGGGAGGTTGCATTGCAATCGCCCATCGATTACCAACGGCTCTTTTAAGGGCCATCAAATCACCCAGAAAGACATACTCATTCCTCTCCTCAAACATGCTTGCGTCAGTGTCTTATTTCTCCTTTTAAGTTAGATGTATCAGCTAGCTGCAACCCTAATAATCGTGGGGCTTCGGACCCTCAGCCAAAAACCAAAGGTCAGAAACCCCAAGATTTGAGTGAAAACTCCTGCTGGACAGAAATCTAACATCCCATAAAATAAAAAAAATTAAAAAACTATATATAATGTATGTAGGGAACTTTTCACATGATTTTGGCCGCAGGTTTTATGAATTAAGTATTTAGCAAGAGATCTTGGATTAGGGGATAAAGGGAACTTATTATTATTATTATTATTTATTAATAATTTTTGTAACTTTTGGGGTTTGAAATAAAAATAGATATTGAGTTTTGCTGCTTCAATGAGCTTACTGGTAGCAATGCATCTGGGGTGTTAAGTCAGATCCTAAGGGCTTTATTATTAATAGTCTTAGAAATTTGAAACTTGTAACAACTAACGAGGCATATACTACCGCAAGTATTAATCGTTTCGCACCTTTCAATGTTATTAAGTCTGGAAATTTTAGTCGGTGTGTTACGTAATCAATTCGCAAAGCCAAGCCGAGGGAACGAGCATCAGCTCAAATTTTCCCCCGATCTACTGCGAGAGCCTATTGAAATGCCCGAGGCAGGTAAACTGTTATGGCAGTGGTATTAAATTTAAGATCTTCCGTGCTTTGAACGATAGAGATATTACTACGTTTTTAAGATTTACTTCTCTTGTATTGGAGATCGTTAACATACACGCTGATGTGTGTCAACCCATGTTAACACGCTTATAATACCAAGGCGATTAGGATAGAGTGTGTGTGTGTGTGGATTAGGGGTTATGATTATGAGTTAGGGATAAGCTCACTTTGATTATTGATTAGTGAATTGCATCATGCACGAAGGGAATCACCAACCACCCAGCATAGAAGTAATAATTACAATAATAATGATAATCATTAAAAAAAAAAAAAAAAAAAAAAAAATAATAATGAGACGACAAGTTGCATGTTCGGAGGGAGAGAAAAATCTGCTTTAACTGGTAGATATGATGGCCCTTAAAAGAGCCGTTGGTTTTCGAGAATCCGTCGGAGACAGATACGATCTAAGCACGTTCGCCTCGGATTCGGCGAGCCAGCTGGATGTCCTTGGGCATGATGGTGACACGCTTGGCGTGGATGGCGCAAAGGTTGGTGTCTTCGAAGAGGCCGACGAGGTAGGCTTCGCTGGCTTCCTGGAGAGCCATGACTGCGGAGCTCTGGAATCGAAGCTCGGTCTTGAAGTCCTGGGCGATCTCACGTACGAGACGCTGGAAGGGCAGTTTGCGGATGAGCAGCTCGGTACTCTTCTGGTAACGCCTGATCTCACGAAGGGCGACAGTTCCTGGCCTGTAACGATGTGGCTTCTTGACACCACCGGTGGCAGGGGCACTCTTACGGGCGGCCTTGGTTGCCAACTGTTTTCGTGGAGCCTTTCCTCCAGTGGATTTACGTGCGGTTTGCTTGGTACGAGCCATATTTTCTCAGTCTGTGTTCTATCAGTACAAAGATGTAATGAAGCACGGACTACAAGAAACCGCACGTTATAAGCAGCTCCCCTCAAACAACCCGCTAATCGCGTCACTCGACCTGTGCTCGATTCTGATTGGCCGAGTGCGACAGCCGCGAGTCGTTCTGATTAGCTAAGCGGCAATGGCAAATTTCAGGAGCCTAATTTAAGCGAACGGTAGTCGAAACTGCTCATGCCGGGCAGGAAAATGGTAGTCACTTTCATAAAGTATCTATTTCTTAGACTTTCTGCCATTTAAAATGACGAAAAATTGTTGAAAACTCTTATCGAAAACCCTCCAGCTTCGCATTTGACAGTCAGTCAGCAATCCCCAATTGTGACGTCATGAACATTACCTTCGTCGATTGGTCAGATTAGGCTAACACAGAGTTAGCGTCAAGTGTAATTTTACGTGTGATATTTTAACGGAATGACAGGGTGAAGCCAATATTCGACCATTCGGGACAAATTTGGCCTTATCGAATTCACCCCTCACCGATATTTCATAACATAGAACATCACACGACGAACAAGAAACGGCATCAAACTCCGCCGAGCTTCCATTCCCACGGGTTCTGATGCAGACATCGGGGTAGTTCGCTTACGTCCGTTCAAAACATCGCCTGCTTGACGGGTATCGCTAATATAATGCCACACATTGAGGGACTTTCTACATTTTACTGTGAGTACTCTTACATAGAACAACAACAATCAACATGTCTGGACGTGGTAAAGGAGGAAAGGGACTTGGAAAGGGAGGCGCCAAGCGTCACCGAAAAGTGTTGCGTGATAACATCCAGGGTATCACCAAACCCGCCATCCGTCGTCTCGCTCGTCGTGGTGGAGTAAAACGTATCTCCGGACTCATCTACGAAGAGACCCGTGGTGTCCTGAAGGTCTTCTTAGAAAACGTCATCCGTGATGCCGTCACATACTGTGAGCACGCCAAGAGAAAGACTGTCACCGCCATGGACGTCGTCTATGCCTTGAAACGTCAAGGGCGTACCCTGTACGGATTCGGAGGCTAGATGCATCTTTCCTGTCACGAAGACGAATCGAAATCCAACGGCTCTTTTAAGGGCCATCAAATATCCCCAGAGAGAGTTACTCATTCCTCTCCCTCGAAACATGCAATTCGTCGTCTTAATTCTTTTCTTTGTGTGAGTGAATGTATGTGTGTGTGTATGTATACGCCAGCATCGGGCAAAATAAGTTATATGCATAGGCAATTTTGCTAGAAATTTCAAAACACCGTAATTGAAATCCACCCCCTCCCTCAAGTGAAGTCCCCCCCCCCCTTTAGTAATCCCTACCTAATTGGCTCTTCAGTTCCGACCTCCTGTTTGTTTATATAGACAACTTTCCCTAGGAAAAAAAAAGAAGTGTCTATTCTACAAAACTTCAATATTATCCCCCGTAGGACCTCTTGCGAAGGTCGAGCAGGGGTAAACTCCTTTTATTTATACTCAAGTGAAGTCGGTTATTATACGTAATAAAATTCTGCAACAACCCCCAGTTCACCAATACAGCAAACCAGTGAAGTTCTAAGACATACGACCCAAGAAGCAAGACAATACGAACTTCCCCCACCCCTCCACCCCCCTCCCGAATCGCTACTTGTCCATTGAACACAATGCATGCACGACTGTACCGTTACACGATTAGTCCCAAATGCGAGACAACATATCATTTGAAAATGCGCCCTTTTTTTACCACTGCCAGAACAGTTTCCCTTGCCTCGGGCATTTTATTTGGCTCACGCGGTAGATCACTGGTAATGTGAGCCGAGGAAGTTACTTTTCCAAGCTCGCTAGGCTTGGCGAGTCGATTACGTAACACGCATGCTATTGTTCCAGACTAATTAGCTAGAAAGGTGCAGAAGTTGACAGTGGCGAAAAATGAACGTCAGTCTTACTAAAGAGCGGATTTTCATATGTGGCTATGTCGCGATCATCGCAAGTGAAACTATTGAGTGTTTGTGTGTGGTGGGGGAGGACTTAGAGGTTATTTATCGTTATTGTTGGATTTATTATGGATTATTATGGATTCTAATACCTGTCTTGTCTCCTTACACCGTACAAACCTAGCAGAACCCTACGGTCATCATCGCAGGAATTGCTCAAGGAGAAGAGAACAAGATGCAAGACCGGCGACAGAGCCTTCTCAGTCAGCGCTCCCAGAATGCCTATACCGAACTCTGTGAGTGTATGCATTTCTCTTACCACTTTTAAAAACTGCTTTGAAAGCATATTATGTTAGACTCGCTTTTACTGTGTGATTGACTGTGTTTTAACTGTTATTGTGCATAGATACTACGTTTGGAACTAGTTACTTAATTCTGAACATTTTATTTTTTTTAATATTTATCTTTCATTTATTTAGTACGTTTAGACTCTATTTTGTATCGTTCAGTATTGGGTATTTGATCTGTTTTAGGATTTTGTAATAATTCTCTTACTGTAATGTTTTTTTTTTTTTTTTAATTTAAAAATTTTCATTTATTTACTACGTTTAGGGCTCTATTTTGTATCGTTTAGTATTTAGGCTTTTACAATAATTCTCTTACTGTACTATAGTTCCTCATACTTATATATATTTAAACCTGGACTATGATTGAATCTATTTACATGCTTCTTAAATTGTTTTGGACTATATGCGTTTTAGTATCGTTTAGTACGGGTGTGTTTTTTTTTTTTTTTTATATTGTTGCCTTTGGCTTTTACTTCTTTTTTTTTTCTTTTTTTGGCGCAGCTTTGCTGATTATGCGCTATATAAATATCACTTATTAATATTATTATTATCGATAAACGGGCCCCAGAACGTGATCAACTACACGGTCAATGGCTTGAGAGTAACAGGTATATATGATACAATGTTAGATTACTTAAAATAAGAGACAACGAAACTGCATGTTTGAGGAGGGGGAGATAAGTCTGCCGTTTCTGGAATATAGGATGGCCCTTAAAAGAGCCGTTGGATGTCGAGCCTTCTACACGAGAAGAACAATCTACTTGGAGGTGGTGTACTTGGTGACAGCCTTGGTACCCTCTGAGACGGCATGCTTGGCGAGCTCACCAGGCAGCAACAGTCTGACGGCGGTCTGGACCTCCCGACTGGTGATGGTGGACTTCCTGTTGTAGTGGGCCAAACGGGAAGCTTCGGCGGCGATACGCTCGAAGATGTCGTTCACGAAGCTGTTCATGATAGACATAGCACGGCTAGAGATACCGGTGTCTGGGTGGACCTGCTTCATGACTTTGTAGATGTAGATACTGTAAGTCTCACGCCTGGTCCTTCGCCTCTTCTTGTCTCCTGGGTTGCGAGGTGCCTTGGACTTGGCGGCCTTCTTTGCTCCCTTTCCTGCAGCTTTTGGTGCCATTTTGGACGTGAAGTTTTCGTTGCGATACGGTAAGTAAAGCGATGAGTGAATGAGTGTCCTCCACGCTGCGAAATGTATTTATGACAGATTTGATATCACTTCAGCGAAGCAGAAAAACTTCCCATATTGACAAAGCACGTGCTATGCATTGCACAGCACACACGAGCTGGCCAATCACAATGCGGAAGCTTTTCTTAATTCTTTCACGCATTGTACGATCAGGGCAAAGGGTGGCAAAGAATCCCCTCATAAGGGCACTGTGCTGTAGCTTTAGAGTCCGGACTACTTGAATGAGAGCTTTCCGGCAGGCAAATCATTTCTTTGATTCGTTTCAAGTCGAAAACATACCCAAATTTACTTCATCATGACTGGCAGGGGCAAAGGTGGTAAGGCCAGGGCAAAGGCCAAGAGTCGATCTGCAAGAGCAGGGCTTCAATTCCCAGTAGGTCGTGTACACAGGTTCCTGCGAAGAGGAAATTACGCCCAGAGGATCGGCGCTGGCGCACCCGTCTACCTGGCTGCCGTACTAGAATACCTCGCCGCCGAGATCTTGGAATTGGCCGGTAACGCTGCACGTGACAACAAGAAGACCAGGATCATCCCCCGTCATCTCCAACTCGCCATCCGAAACGACGAGGAGTTGAACAAACTCTTGAGCGGAGTCACCATCGCCCAGGGAGGTGTTCTTCCAAACATCCAGGCTGTCCTTCTACCCAAGAAGACATCCGGAGGCAAGAAGGCTTAAAGGGGAGGTTGCATTGCAATCGCCCATCGATTACCAACGGCTCTTTTAAGGGCCATCAAATCACCCAGAAAGACATACTCATTCCTCTCCTCAAACATGCTTGCGTCAGTGTCTTATTTCTCCTTTTAAGTTAGATGTATCAGCTAGCTGCAACCCTAATAATCGTGGGGCTTCGGACCCTCAGCCAAAAACCAAAGGTCAGAAACCCCAAGATTTGAGTGAAAACTCCTGCTGGACAGAAATCTAACATCCCATAAAATAAAAAAAATTAAAAAACTATATATAATGTATGTAGGGAACTTTTCACATGATTTTGGCCGCAGGTTTTATGAATTAAGTATTTAGCAAGAGATCTTGGATTAGGGGATAAAGGGAACTTATTATTATTATTATTATTTATTAATAATTTTTGTAACTTTTGGGGTTTGAAATAAAAATAGATATTGAGTTTTGCTGCTTCAATGAGCTTACTGGTAGCAATGCATCTGGGGTGTTAAGTCAGATCCTAAGGGCTTTATTATTAATAGTCTTAGAAATTTGAAACTTGTAACAACTAACGAGGCATATACTACCGCAAGTATTAATCGTTTCGCACCTTTCAATGTTATTAAGTCTGGAAATTTTAGTCGGTGTGTTACGTAATCAATTCGCAAAGCCAAGCCGAGGGAACGAGCATCAGCTCAAATTTTCCCCCGATCTACTGCGAGAGCCTATTGAAATGCCCGAGGCAGGTAAACTGTTATGGCAGTGGTATTAAATTTAAGATCTTCCGTGCTTTGAACGATAGAGATATTACTACGTTTTTAAGATTTACTTCTCTTGTATTGGAGATCGTTAACATACACGCTGATGTGTGTCAACCCATGTTAACACGCTTATAATACCAAGGCGATTAGGATAGAGTGTGTGTGTGTGTGGATTAGGGGTTATGATTATGAGTTAGGGATAAGCTCACTTTGATTATTGATTAGTGAATTGCATCATGCACGAAGGGAATCACCAACCACCCAGCATAGAAGTAATAATTACAATAATAATGATAATCATTAAAAAAAAAAAAAAAAAAAAAAAAATAATAATGAGACGACAAGTTGCATGTTCGGAGGGAGAGAAAAATCTGCTTTAACTGGTAGATATGATGGCCCTTAAAAGAGCCGTTGGTTTTCGAGAATCCGTCGGAGACAGATACGATCTAAGCACGTTCGCCTCGGATTCGGCGAGCCAGCTGGATGTCCTTGGGCATGATGGTGACACGCTTGGCGTGGATGGCGCAAAGGTTGGTGTCTTCGAAGAGGCCGACGAGGTAGGCTTCGCTGGCTTCCTGGAGAGCCATGACTGCGGAGCTCTGGAATCGAAGCTCGGTCTTGAAGTCCTGGGCGATCTCACGTACGAGACGCTGGAAGGGCAGTTTGCGGATGAGCAGCTCGGTACTCTTCTGGTAACGCCTGATCTCACGAAGGGCGACAGTTCCTGGCCTGTAACGATGTGGCTTCTTGACACCACCGGTGGCAGGGGCACTCTTACGGGCGGCCTTGGTTGCCAACTGTTTTCGTGGAGCCTTTCCTCCAGTGGATTTACGTGCGGTTTGCTTGGTACGAGCCATATTTTCTCAGTCTGTGTTCTATCAGTACAAAGATGTAATGAAGCACGGACTACAAGAAACCGCACGTTATAAGCAGCTCCCCTCAAACAACCCGCTAATCGCGTCACTCGACCTGTGCTCGATTCTGATTGGCCGAGTGCGACAGCCGCGAGTCGTTCTGATTAGCTAAGCGGCAATGGCAAATTTCAGGAGCCTAATTTAAGCGAACGGTAGTCGAAACTGCTCATGCCGGGCAGGAAAATGGTAGTCACTTTCATAAAGTATCTATTTCTTAGACTTTCTGCCATTTAAAATGACGAAAAATTGTTGAAAACTCTTATCGAAAACCCTCCAGCTTCGCATTTGACAGTCAGTCAGCAATCCCCAATTGTGACGTCATGAACATTACCTTCGTCGATTGGTCAGATTAGGCTAACACAGAGTTAGCGTCAAGTGTAATTTTACGTGTGATATTTTAACGGAATGACAGGGTGAAGCCAATATTCGACCATTCGGGACAAATTTGGCCTTATCGAATTCACCCCTCACCGATATTTCATAACATAGAACATCACACGACGAACAAGAAACGGCATCAAACTCCGCCGAGCTTCCATTCCCACGGGTTCTGATGCAGACATCGGGGTAGTTCGCTTACGTCCGTTCAAAACATCGCCTGCTTGACGGGTATCGCTAATATAATGCCACACATTGAGGGACTTTCTACATTTTACTGTGAGTACTCTTACATAGAACAACAACAATCAACATGTCTGGACGTGGTAAAGGAGGAAAGGGACTTGGAAAGGGAGGCGCCAAGCGTCACCGAAAAGTGTTGCGTGATAACATCCAGGGTATCACCAAACCCGCCATCCGTCGTCTCGCTCGTCGTGGTGGAGTAAAACGTATCTCCGGACTCATCTACGAAGAGACCCGTGGTGTCCTGAAGGTCTTCTTAGAAAACGTCATCCGTGATGCCGTCACATACTGTGAGCACGCCAAGAGAAAGACTGTCACCGCCATGGACGTCGTCTATGCCTTGAAACGTCAAGGGCGTACCCTGTACGGATTCGGAGGCTAGATGCATCTTTCCTGTCACGAAGACGAATCGAAATCCAACGGCTCTTTTAAGGGCCATCAAATATCCCCAGAGAGAGTTACTCATTCCTCTCCCTCGAAACATGCAATTCGTCGTCTTAATTCTTTTCTTTGTGTGAGTGAATGTATGTGTGTGTATGTATACGCCAGCATCGGGCAAAATAAGTTATATGCATAGGCAATTTTGCTAGAAATTTCAAAACACCGTAATTGAAATCCACCCCCTCCCTCAAGTGAAGTCCCCCCCCCCTTTAGTAATCCCTACCTAATTGGCTCTTCAGTTCCGACCTCCTGTTTGTTTATATAGACAACTTTCCCTAGGAAAAAAAAAGAAGTGTCTATTCTACAAAACTTCAATATTATCCCCCGTAGGACCTCTTGCGAAGGTCGAGCAGGGGTAAACTCCTTTTATTTATACTCAAGTGAAGTCGGTTATTATACGTAATAAAATTCTGCAACAACCCCCAGTTCACCAATACAGCAAACCAGTGAAGTTCTAAGACATACGACCCAAGAAGCAAGACAATACGAACTTCCCCCACCCCTCCACCCCCCTCCCGAATCGCTACTTGTCCATTGAACACAATGCATGCACGACTGTACCGTTACACGATTAGTCCCAAATGCGAGACAACATATCATTTGAAAATGCGCCCTTTTTTTACCACTGCCAGAACAGTTTCCCTTGCCTCGGGCATTTTATTTGGCTCACGCGGTAGATCACTGGTAATGTGAGCCGAGGAAGTTACTTTTCCAAGCTCGCTAGGCTTGGCGAGTCGATTACGTAACACGCATGCTATTGTTCCAGACTAATTAGCTAGAAAGGTGCAGAAGTTGACAGTGGCGAAAAATGAACGTCAGTCTTACTAAAGAGCGGATTTTCATATGTGGCTATGTCGCGATCATCGCAAGTGAAACTATTGAGTGTTTGTGTGTGGTGGGGGAGGACTTAGAGGTTATTTATCGTTATTGTTGGATTTATTATGGATTATTATGGATTCTAATACCTGTCTTGTCTCCTTACACCGTACAAACCTAGCAGAACCCTACGGTCATCATCGCAGGAATTGCTCAAGGAGAAGAGAACAAGATGCAAGACCGGCGACAGAGCCTTCTCAGTCAGCGCTCCCAGAATGCCTATACCGAACTCTGTGAGTGTATGCATTTCTCTTACCACTTTTAAAAACTGCTTTGAAAGCATATTATGTTAGACTCGCTTTTACTGTGTGATTGACTGTGTTTTAACTGTTATTGTGCATAGATACTACGTTTGGAACTAGTTACTTAATTCTGAACATTTTATTTTTTTTAATATTTATCTTTCATTTATTTAGTACGTTTAGACTCTATTTTGTATCGTTCAGTATTGGGTATTTGATCTGTTTTAGGATTTTGTAATAATTCTCTTACTGTAATGTTTTTTTTTTTTTTTTAATTTAAAAATTTTCATTTATTTACTACGTTTAGGGCTCTATTTTGTATCGTTTAGTATTTAGGCTTTTACAATAATTCTCTTACTGTACTATAGTTCCTCATACTTATATATATTTAAACCTGGACTATGATTGAATCTATTTACATGCTTCTTAAATTGTTTTGGACTATATGCGTTTTAGTATCGTTTAGTACGGGTGTGTTTTTTTTTTTTTTTTATATTGTTGCCTTTGGCTTTTACTTCTTTTTTTTTTCTTTTTTTGGCGCAGCTTTGCTGATTATGCGCTATATAAATATCACTTATTAATATTATTATTATCGATAAACGGGCCCCAGAACGTGATCAACTACACGGTCAATGGCTTGAGAGTAACAGGTATATATGATACAATGTTAGATTACTTAAAATAAGAGACAACGAAACTGCATGTTTGAGGAGGGGGAGATAAGTCTGCCGTTTCTGGAATATAGGATGGCCCTTAAAAGAGCCGTTGGATGTCGAGCCTTCTACACGAGAAGAACAATCTACTTGGAGGTGGTGTACTTGGTGACAGCCTTGGTACCCTCTGAGACGGCATGCTTGGCGAGCTCACCAGGCAGCAACAGTCTGACGGCGGTCTGGACCTCCCGACTGGTGATGGTGGACTTCCTGTTGTAGTGGGCCAAACGGGAAGCTTCGGCGGCGATACGCTCGAAGATGTCGTTCACGAAGCTGTTCATGATAGACATAGCACGGCTAGAGATACCGGTGTCTGGGTGGACCTGCTTCATGACTTTGTAGATGTAGATACTGTAAGTCTCACGCCTGGTCCTTCGCCTCTTCTTGTCTCCTGGGTTGCGAGGTGCCTTGGACTTGGCGGCCTTCTTTGCTCCCTTTCCTGCAGCTTTTGGTGCCATTTTGGACGTGAAGTTTTCGTTGCGATACGGTAAGTAAAGCGATGAGTGAATGAGTGTCCTCCACGCTGCGAAATGTATTTATGACAGATTTGATATCACTTCAGCGAAGCAGAAAAACTTCCCATATTGACAAAGCACGTGCTATGCATTGCACAGCACACACGAGCTGGCCAATCACAATGCGGAAGCTTTTCTTAATTCTTTCACGCATTGTACGATCAGGGCAAAGGGTGGCAAAGAATCCCCTCATAAGGGCACTGTGCTGTAGCTTTAGAGTCCGGACTACTTGAATGAGAGCTTTCCGGCAGGCAAATCATTTCTTTGATTCGTTTCAAGTCGAAAACATACCCAAATTTACTTCATCATGACTGGCAGGGGCAAAGGTGGTAAGGCCAGGGCAAAGGCCAAGAGTCGATCTGCAAGAGCAGGGCTTCAATTCCCAGTAGGTCGTGTACACAGGTTCCTGCGAAGAGGAAATTACGCCCAGAGGATCGGCGCTGGCGCACCCGTCTACCTGGCTGCCGTACTAGAATACCTCGCCGCCGAGATCTTGGAATTGGCCGGTAACGCTGCACGTGACAACAAGAAGACCAGGATCATCCCCCGTCATCTCCAACTCGCCATCCGAAACGACGAGGAGTTGAACAAACTCTTGAGCGGAGTCACCATCGCCCAGGGAGGTGTTCTTCCAAACATCCAGGCTGTCCTTCTACCCAAGAAGACATCCGGAGGCAAGAAGGCTTAAAGGGGAGGTTGCATTGCAATCGCCCATCGATTACCAACGGCTCTTTTAAGGGCCATCAAATCACCCAGAAAGACATACTCATTCCTCTCCTCAAACATGCTTGCGTCAGTGTCTTATTTCTCCTTTTAAGTTAGATGTATCAGCTAGCTGCAACCCTAATAATCGTGGGGCTTCGGACCCTCAGCCAAAAACCAAAGGTCAGAAACCCCAAGATTTGAGTGAAAACTCCTGCTGGACAGAAATCTAACATCCCATAAAATAAAAAAAATTAAAAAACTATATATAATGTATGTAGGGAACTTTTCACATGATTTTGGCCGCAGGTTTTATGAATTAAGTATTTAGCAAGAGATCTTGGATTAGGGGATAAAGGGAACTTATTATTATTATTATTATTTATTAATAATTTTTGTAACTTTTGGGGTTTGAAATAAAAATAGATATTGAGTTTTGCTGCTTCAATGAGCTTACTGGTAGCAATGCATCTGGGGTGTTAAGTCAGATCCTAAGGGCTTTATTATTAATAGTCTTAGAAATTTGAAACTTGTAACAACTAACGAGGCATATACTACCGCAAGTATTAATCGTTTCGCACCTTTCAATGTTATTAAGTCTGGAAATTTTAGTCGGTGTGTTACGTAATCAATTCGCAAAGCCAAGCCGAGGGAACGAGCATCAGCTCAAATTTTCCCCCGATCTACTGCGAGAGCCTATTGAAATGCCCGAGGCAGGTAAACTGTTATGGCAGTGGTATTAAATTTAAGATCTTCCGTGCTTTGAACGATAGAGATATTACTACGTTTTTAAGATTTACTTCTCTTGTATTGGAGATCGTTAACATACACGCTGATGTGTGTCAACCCATGTTAACACGCTTATAATACCAAGGCGATTAGGATAGAGTGTGTGTGTGTGTGGATTAGGGGTTATGATTATGAGTTAGGGATAAGCTCACTTTGATTATTGATTAGTGAATTGCATCATGCACGAAGGGAATCACCAACCACCCAGCATAGAAGTAATAATTACAATAATAATGATAATCATTAAAAAAAAAAAAAAAAAAAAAAAAATAATAATGAGACGACAAGTTGCATGTTCGGAGGGAGAGAAAAATCTGCTTTAACTGGTAGATATGATGGCCCTTAAAAGAGCCGTTGGTTTTCGAGAATCCGTCGGAGACAGATACGATCTAAGCACGTTCGCCTCGGATTCGGCGAGCCAGCTGGATGTCCTTGGGCATGATGGTGACACGCTTGGCGTGGATGGCGCAAAGGTTGGTGTCTTCGAAGAGGCCGACGAGGTAGGCTTCGCTGGCTTCCTGGAGAGCCATGACTGCGGAGCTCTGGAATCGAAGCTCGGTCTTGAAGTCCTGGGCGATCTCACGTACGAGACGCTGGAAGGGCAGTTTGCGGATGAGCAGCTCGGTACTCTTCTGGTAACGCCTGATCTCACGAAGGGCGACAGTTCCTGGCCTGTAACGATGTGGCTTCTTGACACCACCGGTGGCAGGGGCACTCTTACGGGCGGCCTTGGTTGCCAACTGTTTTCGTGGAGCCTTTCCTCCAGTGGATTTACGTGCGGTTTGCTTGGTACGAGCCATATTTTCTCAGTCTGTGTTCTATCAGTACAAAGATGTAATGAAGCACGGACTACAAGAAACCGCACGTTATAAGCAGCTCCCCTCAAACAACCCGCTAATCGCGTCACTCGACCTGTGCTCGATTCTGATTGGCCGAGTGCGACAGCCGCGAGTCGTTCTGATTAGCTAAGCGGCAATGGCAAATTTCAGGAGCCTAATTTAAGCGAACGGTAGTCGAAACTGCTCATGCCGGGCAGGAAAATGGTAGTCACTTTCATAAAGTATCTATTTCTTAGACTTTCTGCCATTTAAAATGACGAAAAATTGTTGAAAACTCTTATCGAAAACCCTCCAGCTTCGCATTTGACAGTCAGTCAGCAATCCCCAATTGTGACGTCATGAACATTACCTTCGTCGATTGGTCAGATTAGGCTAACACAGAGTTAGCGTCAAGTGTAATTTTACGTGTGATATTTTAACGGAATGACAGGGTGAAGCCAATATTCGACCATTCGGGACAAATTTGGCCTTATCGAATTCACCCCTCACCGATATTTCATAACATAGAACATCACACGACGAACAAGAAACGGCATCAAACTCCGCCGAGCTTCCATTCCCACGGGTTCTGATGCAGACATCGGGGTAGTTCGCTTACGTCCGTTCAAAACATCGCCTGCTTGACGGGTATCGCTAATATAATGCCACACATTGAGGGACTTTCTACATTTTACTGTGAGTACTCTTACATAGAACAACAACAATCAACATGTCTGGACGTGGTAAAGGAGGAAAGGGACTTGGAAAGGGAGGCGCCAAGCGTCACCGAAAAGTGTTGCGTGATAACATCCAGGGTATCACCAAACCCGCCATCCGTCGTCTCGCTCGTCGTGGTGGAGTAAAACGTATCTCCGGACTCATCTACGAAGAGACCCGTGGTGTCCTGAAGGTCTTCTTAGAAAACGTCATCCGTGATGCCGTCACATACTGTGAGCACGCCAAGAGAAAGACTGTCACCGCCATGGACGTCGTCTATGCCTTGAAACGTCAAGGGCGTACCCTGTACGGATTCGGAGGCTAGATGCATCTTTCCTGTCACGAAGACGAATCGAAATCCAACGGCTCTTTTAAGGGCCATCAAATATCCCCAGAGAGAGTTACTCATTCCTCTCCCTCGAAACATGCAATTCGTCGTCTTAATTCTTTTCTTTGTGTGAGTGAATGTATGTGTGTGTGTATGTATACGCCAGCATCGGGCAAAATAAGTTATATGCATAGGCAATTTTGCTAGAAATTTCAAAACACCGTAATTGAAATCCACCCCCTCCCTCAAGTGAAGTCCCCCCCCCCTTTAGTAATCCCTACCTAATTGGCTCTTCAGTTCCGACCTCCTGTTTGTTTATATAGACAACTTTCCCTAGGAAAAAAAAAGAAGTGTCTATTCTACAAAACTTCAATATTATCCCCCGTAGGACCTCTTGCGAAGGTCGAGCAGGGGTAAACTCCTTTTATTTATACTCAAGTGAAGTCGGTTATTATACGTAATAAAATTCTGCAACAACCCCCAGTTCACCAATACAGCAAACCAGTGAAGTTCTAAGACATACGACCCAAGAAGCAAGACAATACGAACTTCCCCCACCCCTCCACCCCCCTCCCGAATCGCTACTTGTCCATTGAACACAATGCATGCACGACTGTACCGTTACACGATTAGTCCCAAATGCGAGACAACATATCATTTGAAAATGCGCCCTTTTTTTACCACTGCCAGAACAGTTTCCCTTGCCTCGGGCATTTTATTTGGCTCACGCGGTAGATCACTGGTAATGTGAGCCGAGGAAGTTACTTTTCCAAGCTCGCTAGGCTTGGCGAGTCGATTACGTAACACGCATGCTATTGTTCCAGACTAATTAGCTAGAAAGGTGCAGAAGTTGACAGTGGCGAAAAATGAACGTCAGTCTTACTAAAGAGCGGATTTTCATATGTGGCTATGTCGCGATCATCGCAAGTGAAACTATTGAGTGTTTGTGTGTGGTGGGGGAGGACTTAGAGGTTATTTATCGTTATTGTTGGATTTATTATGGATTATTATGGATTCTAATACCTGTCTTGTCTCCTTACACCGTACAAACCTAGCAGAACCCTACGGTCATCATCGCAGGAATTGCTCAAGGAGAAGAGAACAAGATGCAAGACCGGCGACAGAGCCTTCTCAGTCAGCGCTCCCAGAATGCCTATACCGAACTCTGTGAGTGTATGCATTTCTCTTACCACTTTTAAAAACTGCTTTGAAAGCATATTATGTTAGACTCGCTTTTACTGTGTGATTGACTGTGTTTTAACTGTTATTGTGCATAGATACTACGTTTGGAACTAGTTACTTAATTCTGAACATTTTATTTTTTTTAATATTTATCTTTCATTTATTTAGTACGTTTAGACTCTATTTTGTATCGTTCAGTATTGGGTATTTGATCTGTTTTAGGATTTTGTAATAATTCTCTTACTGTAATGTTTTTTTTTTTTTTTTAATTTAAAAATTTTCATTTATTTACTACGTTTAGGGCTCTATTTTGTATCGTTTAGTATTTAGGCTTTTACAATAATTCTCTTACTGTACTATAGTTCCTCATACTTATATATATTTAAACCTGGACTATGATTGAATCTATTTACATGCTTCTTAAATTGTTTTGGACTATATGCGTTTTAGTATCGTTTAGTACGGGTGTGTTTTTTTTTTTTTTTTATATTGTTGCCTTTGGCTTTTACTTCTTTTTTTTTTCTTTTTTTGGCGCAGCTTTGCTGATTATGCGCTATATAAATATCACTTATTAATATTATTATTATCGATAAACGGGCCCCAGAACGTGATCAACTACACGGTCAATGGCTTGAGAGTAACAGGTATATATGATACAATGTTAGATTACTTAAAATAAGAGACAACGAAACTGCATGTTTGAGGAGGGGGAGATAAGTCTGCCGTTTCTGGAATATAGGATGGCCCTTAAAAGAGCCGTTGGATGTCGAGCCTTCTACACGAGAAGAACAATCTACTTGGAGGTGGTGTACTTGGTGACAGCCTTGGTACCCTCTGAGACGGCATGCTTGGCGAGCTCACCAGGCAGCAACAGTCTGACGGCGGTCTGGACCTCCCGACTGGTGATGGTGGACTTCCTGTTGTAGTGGGCCAAACGGGAAGCTTCGGCGGCGATACGCTCGAAGATGTCGTTCACGAAGCTGTTCATGATAGACATAGCACGGCTAGAGATACCGGTGTCTGGGTGGACCTGCTTCATGACTTTGTAGATGTAGATACTGTAAGTCTCACGCCTGGTCCTTCGCCTCTTCTTGTCTCCTGGGTTGCGAGGTGCCTTGGACTTGGCGGCCTTCTTTGCTCCCTTTCCTGCAGCTTTTGGTGCCATTTTGGACGTGAAGTTTTCGTTGCGATACGGTAAGTAAAGCGATGAGTGAATGAGTGTCCTCCACGCTGCGAAATGTATTTATGACAGATTTGATATCACTTCAGCGAAGCAGAAAAACTTCCCATATTGACAAAGCACGTGCTATGCATTGCACAGCACACACGAGCTGGCCAATCACAATGCGGAAGCTTTTCTTAATTCTTTCACGCATTGTACGATCAGGGCAAAGGGTGGCAAAGAATCCCCTCATAAGGGCACTGTGCTGTAGCTTTAGAGTCCGGACTACTTGAATGAGAGCTTTCCGGCAGGCAAATCATTTCTTTGATTCGTTTCAAGTCGAAAACATACCCAAATTTACTTCATCATGACTGGCAGGGGCAAAGGTGGTAAGGCCAGGGCAAAGGCCAAGAGTCGATCTGCAAGAGCAGGGCTTCAATTCCCAGTAGGTCGTGTACACAGGTTCCTGCGAAGAGGAAATTACGCCCAGAGGATCGGCGCTGGCGCACCCGTCTACCTGGCTGCCGTACTAGAATACCTCGCCGCCGAGATCTTGGAATTGGCCGGTAACGCTGCACGTGACAACAAGAAGACCAGGATCATCCCCCGTCATCTCCAACTCGCCATCCGAAACGACGAGGAGTTGAACAAACTCTTGAGCGGAGTCACCATCGCCCAGGGAGGTGTTCTTCCAAACATCCAGGCTGTCCTTCTACCCAAGAAGACATCCGGAGGCAAGAAGGCTTAAAGGGGAGGTTGCATTGCAATCGCCCATCGATTACCAACGGCTCTTTTAAGGGCCATCAAATCACCCAGAAAGACATACTCATTCCTCTCCTCAAACATGCTTGCGTCAGTGTCTTATTTCTCCTTTTAAGTTAGATGTATCAGCTAGCTGCAACCCTAATAATCGTGGGGCTTCGGACCCTCAGCCAAAAACCAAAGGTCAGAAACCCCAAGATTTGAGTGAAAACTCCTGCTGGACAGAAATCTAACATCCCATAAAATAAAAAAAATTAAAAAACTATATATAATGTATGTAGGGAACTTTTCACATGATTTTGGCCGCAGGTTTTATGAATTAAGTATTTAGCAAGAGATCTTGGATTAGGGGATAAAGGGAACTTATTATTATTATTATTATTTATTAATAATTTTTGTAACTTTTGGGGTTTGAAATAAAAATAGATATTGAGTTTTGCTGCTTCAATGAGCTTACTGGTAGCAATGCATCTGGGGTGTTAAGTCAGATCCTAAGGGCTTTATTATTAATAGTCTTAGAAATTTGAAACTTGTAACAACTAACGAGGCATATACTACCGCAAGTATTAATCGTTTCGCACCTTTCAATGTTATTAAGTCTGGAAATTTTAGTCGGTGTGTTACGTAATCAATTCGCAAAGCCAAGCCGAGGGAACGAGCATCAGCTCAAATTTTCCCCCGATCTACTGCGAGAGCCTATTGAAATGCCCGAGGCAGGTAAACTGTTATGGCAGTGGTATTAAATTTAAGATCTTCCGTGCTTTGAACGATAGAGATATTACTACGTTTTTAAGATTTACTTCTCTTGTATTGGAGATCGTTAACATACACGCTGATGTGTGTCAACCCATGTTAACACGCTTATAATACCAAGGCGATTAGGATAGAGTGTGTGTGTGTGTGGATTAGGGGTTATGATTATGAGTTAGGGATAAGCTCACTTTGATTATTGATTAGTGAATTGCATCATGCACGAAGGGAATCACCAACCACCCAGCATAGAAGTAATAATTACAATAATAATGATAATCATTAAAAAAAAAAAAAAAAAAAAAAAAATAATAATGAGACGACAAGTTGCATGTTCGGAGGGAGAGAAAAATCTGCTTTAACTGGTAGATATGATGGCCCTTAAAAGAGCCGTTGGTTTTCGAGAATCCGTCGGAGACAGATACGATCTAAGCACGTTCGCCTCGGATTCGGCGAGCCAGCTGGATGTCCTTGGGCATGATGGTGACACGCTTGGCGTGGATGGCGCAAAGGTTGGTGTCTTCGAAGAGGCCGACGAGGTAGGCTTCGCTGGCTTCCTGGAGAGCCATGACTGCGGAGCTCTGGAATCGAAGCTCGGTCTTGAAGTCCTGGGCGATCTCACGTACGAGACGCTGGAAGGGCAGTTTGCGGATGAGCAGCTCGGTACTCTTCTGGTAACGCCTGATCTCACGAAGGGCGACAGTTCCTGGCCTGTAACGATGTGGCTTCTTGACACCACCGGTGGCAGGGGCACTCTTACGGGCGGCCTTGGTTGCCAACTGTTTTCGTGGAGCCTTTCCTCCAGTGGATTTACGTGCGGTTTGCTTGGTACGAGCCATATTTTCTCAGTCTGTGTTCTATCAGTACAAAGATGTAATGAAGCACGGACTACAAGAAACCGCACGTTATAAGCAGCTCCCCTCAAACAACCCGCTAATCGCGTCACTCGACCTGTGCTCGATTCTGATTGGCCGAGTGCGACAGCCGCGAGTCGTTCTGATTAGCTAAGCGGCAATGGCAAATTTCAGGAGCCTAATTTAAGCGAACGGTAGTCGAAACTGCTCATGCCGGGCAGGAAAATGGTAGTCACTTTCATAAAGTATCTATTTCTTAGACTTTCTGCCATTTAAAATGACGAAAAATTGTTGAAAACTCTTATCGAAAACCCTCCAGCTTCGCATTTGACAGTCAGTCAGCAATCCCCAATTGTGACGTCATGAACATTACCTTCGTCGATTGGTCAGATTAGGCTAACACAGAGTTAGCGTCAAGTGTAATTTTACGTGTGATATTTTAACGGAATGACAGGGTGAAGCCAATATTCGACCATTCGGGACAAATTTGGCCTTATCGAATTCACCCCTCACCGATATTTCATAACATAGAACATCACACGACGAACAAGAAACGGCATCAAACTCCGCCGAGCTTCCATTCCCACGGGTTCTGATGCAGACATCGGGGTAGTTCGCTTACGTCCGTTCAAAACATCGCCTGCTTGACGGGTATCGCTAATATAATGCCACACATTGAGGGACTTTCTACATTTTACTGTGAGTACTCTTACATAGAACAACAACAATCAACATGTCTGGACGTGGTAAAGGAGGAAAGGGACTTGGAAAGGGAGGCGCCAAGCGTCACCGAAAAGTGTTGCGTGATAACATCCAGGGTATCACCAAACCCGCCATCCGTCGTCTCGCTCGTCGTGGTGGAGTAAAACGTATCTCCGGACTCATCTACGAAGAGACCCGTGGTGTCCTGAAGGTCTTCTTAGAAAACGTCATCCGTGATGCCGTCACATACTGTGAGCACGCCAAGAGAAAGACTGTCACCGCCATGGACGTCGTCTATGCCTTGAAACGTCAAGGGCGTACCCTGTACGGATTCGGAGGCTAGATGCATCTTTCCTGTCACGAAGACGAATCGAAATCCAACGGCTCTTTTAAGGGCCATCAAATATCCCCAGAGAGAGTTACTCATTCCTCTCCCTCGAAACATGCAATTCGTCGTCTTAATTCTTTTCTTTGTGTGAGTGAATGTATGTGTGTGTGTATGTATACGCCAGCATCGGGCAAAATAAGTTATATGCATAGGCAATTTTGCTAGAAATTTCAAAACACCGTAATTGAAATCCACCCCCTCCCTCAAGTGAAGTCCCCCCCCCCTTTAGTAATCCCTACCTAATTGGCTCTTCAGTTCCGACCTCCTGTTTGTTTATATAGACAACTTTCCCTAGGAAAAAAAAAGAAGTGTCTATTCTACAAAACTTCAATATTATCCCCCGTAGGACCTCTTGCGAAGGTCGAGCAGGGGTAAACTCCTTTTATTTATACTCAAGTGAAGTCGGTTATTATACGTAATAAAATTCTGCAACAACCCCCAGTTCACCAATACAGCAAACCAGTGAAGTTCTAAGACATACGACCCAAGAAGCAAGACAATACGAACTTCCCCCACCCCTCCACCCCCCTCCCGAATCGCTACTTGTCCATTGAACACAATGCATGCACGACTGTACCGTTACACGATTAGTCCCAAATGCGAGACAACATATCATTTGAAAATGCGCCCTTTTTTTACCACTGCCAGAACAGTTTCCCTTGCCTCGGGCATTTTATTTGGCTCACGCGGTAGATCACTGGTAATGTGAGCCGAGGAAGTTACTTTTCCAAGCTCGCTAGGCTTGGCGAGTCGATTACGTAACACGCATGCTATTGTTCCAGACTAATTAGCTAGAAAGGTGCAGAAGTTGACAGTGGCGAAAAATGAACGTCAGTCTTACTAAAGAGCGGATTTTCATATGTGGCTATGTCGCGATCATCGCAAGTGAAACTATTGAGTGTTTGTGTGTGGTGGGGGAGGACTTAGAGGTTATTTATCGTTATTGTTGGATTTATTATGGATTATTATGGATTCTAATACCTGTCTTGTCTCCTTACACCGTACAAACCTAGCAGAACCCTACGGTCATCATCGCAGGAATTGCTCAAGGAGAAGAGAACAAGATGCAAGACCGGCGACAGAGCCTTCTCAGTCAGCGCTCCCAGAATGCCTATACCGAACTCTGTGAGTGTATGCATTTCTCTTACCACTTTTAAAAACTGCTTTGAAAGCATATTATGTTAGACTCGCTTTTACTGTGTGATTGACTGTGTTTTAACTGTTATTGTGCATAGATACTACGTTTGGAACTAGTTACTTAATTCTGAACATTTTATTTTTTTTAATATTTATCTTTCATTTATTTAGTACGTTTAGACTCTATTTTGTATCGTTCAGTATTGGGTATTTGATCTGTTTTAGGATTTTGTAATAATTCTCTTACTGTAATGTTTTTTTTTTTTTTTTAATTTAAAAATTTTCATTTATTTACTACGTTTAGGGCTCTATTTTGTATCGTTTAGTATTTAGGCTTTTACAATAATTCTCTTACTGTACTATAGTTCCTCATACTTATATATATTTAAACCTGGACTATGATTGAATCTATTTACATGCTTCTTAAATTGTTTTGGACTATATGCGTTTTAGTATCGTTTAGTACGGGTGTGTTTTTTTTTTTTTTTTATATTGTTGCCTTTGGCTTTTACTTCTTTTTTTTTTCTTTTTTTGGCGCAGCTTTGCTGATTATGCGCTATATAAATATCACTTATTAATATTATTATTATCGATAAACGGGCCCCAGAACGTGATCAACTACACGGTCAATGGCTTGAGAGTAACAGGTATATATGATACAATGTTAGATTACTTAAAATAAGAGACAACGAAACTGCATGTTTGAGGAGGGGGAGATAAGTCTGCCGTTTCTGGAATATAGGATGGCCCTTAAAAGAGCCGTTGGATGTCGAGCCTTCTACACGAGAAGAACAATCTACTTGGAGGTGGTGTACTTGGTGACAGCCTTGGTACCCTCTGAGACGGCATGCTTGGCGAGCTCACCAGGCAGCAACAGTCTGACGGCGGTCTGGACCTCCCGACTGGTGATGGTGGACTTCCTGTTGTAGTGGGCCAAACGGGAAGCTTCGGCGGCGATACGCTCGAAGATGTCGTTCACGAAGCTGTTCATGATAGACATAGCACGGCTAGAGATACCGGTGTCTGGGTGGACCTGCTTCATGACTTTGTAGATGTAGATACTGTAAGTCTCACGCCTGGTCCTTCGCCTCTTCTTGTCTCCTGGGTTGCGAGGTGCCTTGGACTTGGCGGCCTTCTTTGCTCCCTTTCCTGCAGCTTTTGGTGCCATTTTGGACGTGAAGTTTTCGTTGCGATACGGTAAGTAAAGCGATGAGTGAATGAGTGTCCTCCACGCTGCGAAATGTATTTATGACAGATTTGATATCACTTCAGCGAAGCAGAAAAACTTCCCATATTGACAAAGCACGTGCTATGCATTGCACAGCACACACGAGCTGGCCAATCACAATGCGGAAGCTTTTCTTAATTCTTTCACGCATTGTACGATCAGGGCAAAGGGTGGCAAAGAATCCCCTCATAAGGGCACTGTGCTGTAGCTTTAGAGTCCGGACTACTTGAATGAGAGCTTTCCGGCAGGCAAATCATTTCTTTGATTCGTTTCAAGTCGAAAACATACCCAAATTTACTTCATCATGACTGGCAGGGGCAAAGGTGGTAAGGCCAGGGCAAAGGCCAAGAGTCGATCTGCAAGAGCAGGGCTTCAATTCCCAGTAGGTCGTGTACACAGGTTCCTGCGAAGAGGAAATTACGCCCAGAGGATCGGCGCTGGCGCACCCGTCTACCTGGCTGCCGTACTAGAATACCTCGCCGCCGAGATCTTGGAATTGGCCGGTAACGCTGCACGTGACAACAAGAAGACCAGGATCATCCCCCGTCATCTCCAACTCGCCATCCGAAACGACGAGGAGTTGAACAAACTCTTGAGCGGAGTCACCATCGCCCAGGGAGGTGTTCTTCCAAACATCCAGGCTGTCCTTCTACCCAAGAAGACATCCGGAGGCAAGAAGGCTTAAAGGGGAGGTTGCATTGCAATCGCCCATCGATTACCAACGGCTCTTTTAAGGGCCATCAAATCACCCAGAAAGACATACTCATTCCTCTCCTCAAACATGCTTGCGTCAGTGTCTTATTTCTCCTTTTAAGTTAGATGTATCAGCTAGCTGCAACCCTAATAATCGTGGGGCTTCGGACCCTCAGCCAAAAACCAAAGGTCAGAAACCCCAAGATTTGAGTGAAAACTCCTGCTGGACAGAAATCTAACATCCCATAAAATAAAAAAAATTAAAAAACTATATATAATGTATGTAGGGAACTTTTCACATGATTTTGGCCGCAGGTTTTATGAATTAAGTATTTAGCAAGAGATCTTGGATTAGGGGATAAAGGGAACTTATTATTATTATTATTATTTATTAATAATTTTTGTAACTTTTGGGGTTTGAAATAAAAATAGATATTGAGTTTTGCTGCTTCAATGAGCTTACTGGTAGCAATGCATCTGGGGTGTTAAGTCAGATCCTAAGGGCTTTATTATTAATAGTCTTAGAAATTTGAAACTTGTAACAACTAACGAGGCATATACTACCGCAAGTATTAATCGTTTCGCACCTTTCAATGTTATTAAGTCTGGAAATTTTAGTCGGTGTGTTACGTAATCAATTCGCAAAGCCAAGCCGAGGGAACGAGCATCAGCTCAAATTTTCCCCCGATCTACTGCGAGAGCCTATTGAAATGCCCGAGGCAGGTAAACTGTTATGGCAGTGGTATTAAATTTAAGATCTTCCGTGCTTTGAACGATAGAGATATTACTACGTTTTTAAGATTTACTTCTCTTGTATTGGAGATCGTTAACATACACGCTGATGTGTGTCAACCCATGTTAACACGCTTATAATACCAAGGCGATTAGGATAGAGTGTGTGTGTGTGTGGATTAGGGGTTATGATTATGAGTTAGGGATAAGCTCACTTTGATTATTGATTAGTGAATTGCATCATGCACGAAGGGAATCACCAACCACCCAGCATAGAAGTAATAATTACAATAATAATGATAATCATTAAAAAAAAAAAAAAAAAAAAAAAAATAATAATGAGACGACAAGTTGCATGTTCGGAGGGAGAGAAAAATCTGCTTTAACTGGTAGATATGATGGCCCTTAAAAGAGCCGTTGGTTTTCGAGAATCCGTCGGAGACAGATACGATCTAAGCACGTTCGCCTCGGATTCGGCGAGCCAGCTGGATGTCCTTGGGCATGATGGTGACACGCTTGGCGTGGATGGCGCAAAGGTTGGTGTCTTCGAAGAGGCCGACGAGGTAGGCTTCGCTGGCTTCCTGGAGAGCCATGACTGCGGAGCTCTGGAATCGAAGCTCGGTCTTGAAGTCCTGGGCGATCTCACGTACGAGACGCTGGAAGGGCAGTTTGCGGATGAGCAGCTCGGTACTCTTCTGGTAACGCCTGATCTCACGAAGGGCGACAGTTCCTGGCCTGTAACGATGTGGCTTCTTGACACCACCGGTGGCAGGGGCACTCTTACGGGCGGCCTTGGTTGCCAACTGTTTTCGTGGAGCCTTTCCTCCAGTGGATTTACGTGCGGTTTGCTTGGTACGAGCCATATTTTCTCAGTCTGTGTTCTATCAGTACAAAGATGTAATGAAGCACGGACTACAAGAAACCGCACGTTATAAGCAGCTCCCCTCAAACAACCCGCTAATCGCGTCACTCGACCTGTGCTCGATTCTGATTGGCCGAGTGCGACAGCCGCGAGTCGTTCTGATTAGCTAAGCGGCAATGGCAAATTTCAGGAGCCTAATTTAAGCGAACGGTAGTCGAAACTGCTCATGCCGGGCAGGAAAATGGTAGTCACTTTCATAAAGTATCTATTTCTTAGACTTTCTGCCATTTAAAATGACGAAAAATTGTTGAAAACTCTTATCGAAAACCCTCCAGCTTCGCATTTGACAGTCAGTCAGCAATCCCCAATTGTGACGTCATGAACATTACCTTCGTCGATTGGTCAGATTAGGCTAACACAGAGTTAGCGTCAAGTGTAATTTTACGTGTGATATTTTAACGGAATGACAGGGTGAAGCCAATATTCGACCATTCGGGACAAATTTGGCCTTATCGAATTCACCCCTCACCGATATTTCATAACATAGAACATCACACGACGAACAAGAAACGGCATCAAACTCCGCCGAGCTTCCATTCCCACGGGTTCTGATGCAGACATCGGGGTAGTTCGCTTACGTCCGTTCAAAACATCGCCTGCTTGACGGGTATCGCTAATATAATGCCACACATTGAGGGACTTTCTACATTTTACTGTGAGTACTCTTACATAGAACAACAACAATCAACATGTCTGGACGTGGTAAAGGAGGAAAGGGACTTGGAAAGGGAGGCGCCAAGCGTCACCGAAAAGTGTTGCGTGATAACATCCAGGGTATCACCAAACCCGCCATCCGTCGTCTCGCTCGTCGTGGTGGAGTAAAACGTATCTCCGGACTCATCTACGAAGAGACCCGTGGTGTCCTGAAGGTCTTCTTAGAAAACGTCATCCGTGATGCCGTCACATACTGTGAGCACGCCAAGAGAAAGACTGTCACCGCCATGGACGTCGTCTATGCCTTGAAACGTCAAGGGCGTACCCTGTACGGATTCGGAGGCTAGATGCATCTTTCCTGTCACGAAGACGAATCGAAATCCAACGGCTCTTTTAAGGGCCATCAAATATCCCCAGAGAGAGTTACTCATTCCTCTCCCTCGAAACATGCAATTCGTCGTCTTAATTCTTTTCTTTGTGTGAGTGAATGTATGTGTGTGTGTATGTATACGCCAGCATCGGGCAAAATAAGTTATATGCATAGGCAAGTTTGCTAGAAATTTCAAAACACCGTAATTGAAATCCACCCCCTCCCTCAAGTGAAGTCCCCCCCCCCTTTAGTAATCCCTACCTAATTGGCTCTTCAGTTCCGACCTCCTGTTTGTTTATATAGACAACTTTCCCTAGGAAAAAAAAAGAAGTGTCTATTCTACAAAACTTCAATATTATCCCCCGTAGGACCTCTTGCGAAGGTCGAGCAGGGGTAAACTCCTTTTATTTATACTCAAGTGAAGTCGGTTATTATACGTAATAAAATTCTGCAACAACCCCCAGTTCACCAATACAGCAAACCAGTGAAGTTCTAAGACATACGACCCAAGAAGCAAGACAATACGAACTTCCCCCACCCCTCCACCCCCCTCCCGAATCGCTACTTGTCCATTGAACACAATGCATGCACGACTGTACCGTTACACGATTAGTCCCAAATGCGAGACAACATATCATTTGAAAATGCGCCCTTTTTTTACCACTGCCAGAACAGTTTCCCTTGCCTCGGGCATTTTATTTGGCTCACGCGGTAGATCACTGGTAATGTGAGCCGAGGAAGTTACTTTTCCAAGCTCGCTAGGCTTGGCGAGTCGATTACGTAACACGCATGCTATTGTTCCAGACTAATTAGCTAGAAAGGTGCAGAAGTTGACAGTGGCGAAAAATGAACGTCAGTCTTACTAAAGAGCGGATTTTCATATGTGGCTATGTCGCGATCATCGCAAGTGAAACTATTGAGTGTTTGTGTGTGGTGGGGGAGGACTTAGAGGTTATTTATCGTTATTGTTGGATTTATTATGGATTATTATGGATTCTAATACCTGTCTTGTCTCCTTACACCGTACAAACCTAGCAGAACCCTACGGTCATCATCGCAGGAATTGCTCAAGGAGAAGAGAACAAGATGCAAGACCGGCGACAGAGCCTTCTCAGTCAGCGCTCCCAGAATGCCTATACCGAACTCTGTGAGTGTATGCATTTCTCTTACCACTTTTAAAAACTGCTTTGAAAGCATATTATGTTAGACTCGCTTTTACTGTGTGATTGACTGTGTTTTAACTGTTATTGTGCATAGATACTACGTTTGGAACTAGTTACTTAATTCTGAACATTTTATTTTTTTTAATATTTATCTTTCATTTATTTAGTACGTTTAGACTCTATTTTGTATCGTTCAGTATTGGGTATTTGATCTGTTTTAGGATTTTGTAATAATTCTCTTACTGTAATGTTTTTTTTTTTTTTTTAATTTAAAAATTTTCATTTATTTACTACGTTTAGGGCTCTATTTTGTATCGTTTAGTATTTAGGCTTTTACAATAATTCTCTTACTGTACTATAGTTCCTCATACTTATATATATTTAAACCTGGACTATGATTGAATCTATTTACATGCTTCTTAAATTGTTTTGGACTATATGCGTTTTAGTATCGTTTAGTACGGGTGTGTTTTTTTTTTTTTTTTATATTGTTGCCTTTGGCTTTTACTTCTTTTTTTTTTCTTTTTTTGGCGCAGCTTTGCTGATTATGCGCTATATAAATATCACTTATTAATATTATTATTATCGATAAACGGGCCCCAGAACGTGATCAACTACACGGTCAATGGCTTGAGAGTAACAGGTATATATGATACAATGTTAGATTACTTAAAATAAGAGACAACGAAACTGCATGTTTGAGGAGGGGGAGATAAGTCTGCCGTTTCTGGAATATAGGATGGCCCTTAAAAGAGCCGTTGGATGTCGAGCCTTCTACACGAGAAGAACAATCTACTTGGAGGTGGTGTACTTGGTGACAGCCTTGGTACCCTCTGAGACGGCATGCTTGGCGAGCTCACCAGGCAGCAACAGTCTGACGGCGGTCTGGACCTCCCGACTGGTGATGGTGGACTTCCTGTTGTAGTGGGCCAAACGGGAAGCTTCGGCGGCGATACGCTCGAAGATGTCGTTCACGAAGCTGTTCATGATAGACATAGCACGGCTAGAGATACCGGTGTCTGGGTGGACCTGCTTCATGACTTTGTAGATGTAGATACTGTAAGTCTCACGCCTGGTCCTTCGCCTCTTCTTGTCTCCTGGGTTGCGAGGTGCCTTGGACTTGGCGGCCTTCTTTGCTCCCTTTCCTGCAGCTTTTGGTGCCATTTTGGACGTGAAGTTTTCGTTGCGATACGGTAAGTAAAGCGATGAGTGAATGAGTGTCCTCCACGCTGCGAAATGTATTTATGACAGATTTGATATCACTTCAGCGAAGCAGAAAAACTTCCCATATTGACAAAGCACGTGCTATGCATTGCACAGCACACACGAGCTGGCCAATCACAATGCGGAAGCTTTTCTTAATTCTTTCACGCATTGTACGATCAGGGCAAAGGGTGGCAAAGAATCCCCTCATAAGGGCACTGTGCTGTAGCTTTAGAGTCCGGACTACTTGAATGAGAGCTTTCCGGCAGGCAAATCATTTCTTTGATTCGTTTCAAGTCGAAAACATACCCAAATTTACTTCATCATGACTGGCAGGGGCAAAGGTGGTAAGGCCAGGGCAAAGGCCAAGAGTCGATCTGCAAGAGCAGGGCTTCAATTCCCAGTAGGTCGTGTACACAGGTTCCTGCGAAGAGGAAATTACGCCCAGAGGATCGGCGCTGGCGCACCCGTCTACCTGGCTGCCGTACTAGAATACCTCGCCGCCGAGATCTTGGAATTGGCCGGTAACGCTGCACGTGACAACAAGAAGACCAGGATCATCCCCCGTCATCTCCAACTCGCCATCCGAAACGACGAGGAGTTGAACAAACTCTTGAGCGGAGTCACCATCGCCCAGGGAGGTGTTCTTCCAAACATCCAGGCTGTCCTTCTACCCAAGAAGACATCCGGAGGCAAGAAGGCTTAAAGGGGAGGTTGCATTGCAATCGCCCATCGATTACCAACGGCTCTTTTAAGGGCCATCAAATCACCCAGAAAGACATACTCATTCCTCTCCTCAAACATGCTTGCGTCAGTGTCTTATTTCTCCTTTTAAGTTAGATGTATCAGCTAGCTGCAACCCTAATAATCGTGGGGCTTCGGACCCTCAGCCAAAAACCAAAGGTCAGAAACCCCAAGATTTGAGTGAAAACTCCTGCTGGACAGAAATCTAACATCCCATAAAATAAAAAAAATTAAAAAACTATATATAATGTATGTAGGGAACTTTTCACATGATTTTGGCCGCAGGTTTTATGAATTAAGTATTTAGCAAGAGATCTTGGATTAGGGGATAAAGGGAACTTATTATTATTATTATTATTTATTAATAATTTTTGTAACTTTTGGGGTTTGAAATAAAAATAGATATTGAGTTTTGCTGCTTCAATGAGCTTACTGGTAGCAATGCATCTGGGGTGTTAAGTCAGATCCTAAGGGCTTTATTATTAATAGTCTTAGAAATTTGAAACTTGTAACAACTAACGAGGCATATACTACCGCAAGTATTAATCGTTTCGCACCTTTCAATGTTATTAAGTCTGGAAATTTTAGTCGGTGTGTTACGTAATCAATTCGCAAAGCCAAGCCGAGGGAACGAGCATCAGCTCAAATTTTCCCCCGATCTACTGCGAGAGCCTATTGAAATGCCCGAGGCAGGTAAACTGTTATGGCAGTGGTATTAAATTTAAGATCTTCCGTGCTTTGAACGATAGAGATATTACTACGTTTTTAAGATTTACTTCTCTTGTATTGGAGATCGTTAACATACACGCTGATGTGTGTCAACCCATGTTAACACGCTTATAATACCAAGGCGATTAGGATAGAGTGTGTGTGTGTGTGGATTAGGGGTTATGATTATGAGTTAGGGATAAGCTCACTTTGATTATTGATTAGTGAATTGCATCATGCACGAAGGGAATCACCAACCACCCAGCATAGAAGTAATAATTACAATAATAATGATAATCATTAAAAAAAAAAAAAAAAAAAAAAAAATAATAATGAGACGACAAGTTGCATGTTCGGAGGGAGAGAAAAATCTGCTTTAACTGGTAGATATGATGGCCCTTAAAAGAGCCGTTGGTTTTCGAGAATCCGTCGGAGACAGATACGATCTAAGCACGTTCGCCTCGGATTCGGCGAGCCAGCTGGATGTCCTTGGGCATGATGGTGACACGCTTGGCGTGGATGGCGCAAAGGTTGGTGTCTTCGAAGAGGCCGACGAGGTAGGCTTCGCTGGCTTCCTGGAGAGCCATGACTGCGGAGCTCTGGAATCGAAGCTCGGTCTTGAAGTCCTGGGCGATCTCACGTACGAGACGCTGGAAGGGCAGTTTGCGGATGAGCAGCTCGGTACTCTTCTGGTAACGCCTGATCTCACGAAGGGCGACAGTTCCTGGCCTGTAACGATGTGGCTTCTTGACACCACCGGTGGCAGGGGCACTCTTACGGGCGGCCTTGGTTGCCAACTGTTTTCGTGGAGCCTTTCCTCCAGTGGATTTACGTGCGGTTTGCTTGGTACGAGCCATATTTTCTCAGTCTGTGTTCTATCAGTACAAAGATGTAATGAAGCACGGACTACAAGAAACCGCACGTTATAAGCAGCTCCCCTCAAACAACCCGCTAATCGCGTCACTCGACCTGTGCTCGATTCTGATTGGCCGAGTGCGACAGCCGCGAGTCGTTCTGATTAGCTAAGCGGCAATGGCAAATTTCAGGAGCCTAATTTAAGCGAACGGTAGTCGAAACTGCTCATGCCGGGCAGGAAAATGGTAGTCACTTTCATAAAGTATCTATTTCTTAGACTTTCTGCCATTTAAAATGACGAAAAATTGTTGAAAACTCTTATCGAAAACCCTCCAGCTTCGCATTTGACAGTCAGTCAGCAATCCCCAATTGTGACGTCATGAACATTACCTTCGTCGATTGGTCAGATTAGGCTAACACAGAGTTAGCGTCAAGTGTAATTTTACGTGTGATATTTTAACGGAATGACAGGGTGAAGCCAATATTCGACCATTCGGGACAAATTTGGCCTTATCGAATTCACCCCTCACCGATATTTCATAACATAGAACATCACACGACGAACAAGAAACGGCATCAAACTCCGCCGAGCTTCCATTCCCACGGGTTCTGATGCAGACATCGGGGTAGTTCGCTTACGTCCGTTCAAAACATCGCCTGCTTGACGGGTATCGCTAATATAATGCCACACATTGAGGGACTTTCTACATTTTACTGTGAGTACTCTTACATAGAACAACAACAATCAACATGTCTGGACGTGGTAAAGGAGGAAAGGGACTTGGAAAGGGAGGCGCCAAGCGTCACCGAAAAGTGTTGCGTGATAACATCCAGGGTATCACCAAACCCGCCATCCGTCGTCTCGCTCGTCGTGGTGGAGTAAAACGTATCTCCGGACTCATCTACGAAGAGACCCGTGGTGTCCTGAAGGTCTTCTTAGAAAACGTCATCCGTGATGCCGTCACATACTGTGAGCACGCCAAGAGAAAGACTGTCACCGCCATGGACGTCGTCTATGCCTTGAAACGTCAAGGGCGTACCCTGTACGGATTCGGAGGCTAGATGCATCTTTCCTGTCACGAAGACGAATCGAAATCCAACGGCTCTTTTAAGGGCCATCAAATATCCCCAGAGAGAGTTACTCATTCCTCTCCCTCGAAACATGCAATTCGTCGTCTTAATTCTTTTCTTTGTGTGAGTGAATGTATGTGTGTGTGTATGTATACGCCAGCATCGGGCAAAATAAGTTATATGCATAGGCAATTTTGCTAGAAATTTCAAAACACCGTAATTGAAATCCACCCCCTCCCTCAAGTGAAGTCCCCCCCCCCTTTAGTAATCCCTACCTAATTGGCTCTTCAGTTCCGACCTCCTGTTTGTTTATATAGACAACTTTCCCTAGGAAAAAAAAAGAAGTGTCTATTCTACAAAACTTCAATATTATCCCCCGTAGGACCTCTTGCGAAGGTCGAGCAGGGGTAAACTCCTTTTATTTATACTCAAGTGAAGTCGGTTATTATACGTAATAAAATTCTGCAACAACCCCCAGTTCACCAATACAGCAAACCAGTGAAGTTCTAAGACATACGACCCAAGAAGCAAGACAATACGAACTTCCCCCACCCCTCCACCCCCCTCCCGAATCGCTACTTGTCCATTGAACACAATGCATGCACGACTGTACCGTTACACGATTAGTCCCAAATGCGAGACAACATATCATTTGAAAATGCGCCCTTTTTTTACCACTGCCAGAACAGTTTCCCTTGCCTCGGGCATTTTATTTGGCTCACGCGGTAGATCACTGGTAATGTGAGCCGAGGAAGTTACTTTTCCAAGCTCGCTAGGCTTGGCGAGTCGATTACGTAACACGCATGCTATTGTTCCAGACTAATTAGCTAGAAAGGTGCAGAAGTTGACAGTGGCGAAAAATGAACGTCAGTCTTACTAAAGAGCGGATTTTCATATGTGGCTATGTCGCGATCATCGCAAGTGAAACTATTGAGTGTTTGTGTGTGGTGGGGGAGGACTTAGAGGTTATTTATCGTTATTGTTGGATTTATTATGGATTATTATGGATTCTAATACCTGTCTTGTCTCCTTACACCGTACAAACCTAGCAGAACCCTACGGTCATCATCGCAGGAATTGCTCAAGGAGAAGAGAACAAGATGCAAGACCGGCGACAGAGCCTTCTCAGTCAGCGCTCCCAGAATGCCTATACCGAACTCTGTGAGTGTATGCATTTCTCTTACCACTTTTAAAAACTGCTTTGAAAGCATATTATGTTAGACTCGCTTTTACTGTGTGATTGACTGTGTTTTAACTGTTATTGTGCATAGATACTACGTTTGGAACTAGTTACTTAATTCTGAACATTTTATTTTTTTTAATATTTATCTTTCATTTATTTAGTACGTTTAGACTCTATTTTGTATCGTTCAGTATTGGGTATTTGATCTGTTTTAGGATTTTGTAATAATTCTCTTACTGTAATGTTTTTTTTTTTTTTTTAATTTAAAAATTTTCATTTATTTACTACGTTTAGGGCTCTATTTTGTATCGTTTAGTATTTAGGCTTTTACAATAATTCTCTTACTGTACTATAGTTCCTCATACTTATATATATTTAAACCTGGACTATGATTGAATCTATTTACATGCTTCTTAAATTGTTTTGGACTATATGCGTTTTAGTATCGTTTAGTACGGGTGTGTTTTTTTTTTTTTTTTATATTGTTGCCTTTGGCTTTTACTTCTTTTTTTTTTCTTTTTTTGGCGCAGCTTTGCTGATTATGCGCTATATAAATATCACTTATTAATATTATTATTATCGATAAACGGGCCCCAGAACGTGATCAACTACACGGTCAATGGCTTGAGAGTAACAGGTATATATGATACAATGTTAGATTACTTAAAATAAGAGACAACGAAACTGCATGTTTGAGGAGGGGGAGATAAGTCTGCCGTTTCTGGAATATAGGATGGCCCTTAAAAGAGCCGTTGGATGTCGAGCCTTCTACACGAGAAGAACAATCTACTTGGAGGTGGTGTACTTGGTGACAGCCTTGGTACCCTCTGAGACGGCATGCTTGGCGAGCTCACCAGGCAGCAACAGTCTGACGGCGGTCTGGACCTCCCGACTGGTGATGGTGGACTTCCTGTTGTAGTGGGCCAAACGGGAAGCTTCGGCGGCGATACGCTCGAAGATGTCGTTCACGAAGCTGTTCATGATAGACATAGCACGGCTAGAGATACCGGTGTCTGGGTGGACCTGCTTCATGACTTTGTAGATGTAGATACTGTAAGTCTCACGCCTGGTCCTTCGCCTCTTCTTGTCTCCTGGGTTGCGAGGTGCCTTGGACTTGGCGGCCTTCTTTGCTCCCTTTCCTGCAGCTTTTGGTGCCATTTTGGACGTGAAGTTTTCGTTGCGATACGGTAAGTAAAGCGATGAGTGAATGAGTGTCCTCCACGCTGCGAAATGTATTTATGACAGATTTGATATCACTTCAGCGAAGCAGAAAAACTTCCCATATTGACAAAGCACGTGCTATGCATTGCACAGCACACACGAGCTGGCCAATCACAATGCGGAAGCTTTTCTTAATTCTTTCACGCATTGTACGATCAGGGCAAAGGGTGGCAAAGAATCCCCTCATAAGGGCACTGTGCTGTAGCTTTAGAGTCCGGACTACTTGAATGAGAGCTTTCCGGCAGGCAAATCATTTCTTTGATTCGTTTCAAGTCGAAAACATACCCAAATTTACTTCATCATGACTGGCAGGGGCAAAGGTGGTAAGGCCAGGGCAAAGGCCAAGAGTCGATCTGCAAGAGCAGGGCTTCAATTCCCAGTAGGTCGTGTACACAGGTTCCTGCGAAGAGGAAATTACGCCCAGAGGATCGGCGCTGGCGCACCCGTCTACCTGGCTGCCGTACTAGAATACCTCGCCGCCGAGATCTTGGAATTGGCCGGTAACGCTGCACGTGACAACAAGAAGACCAGGATCATCCCCCGTCATCTCCAACTCGCCATCCGAAACGACGAGGAGTTGAACAAACTCTTGAGCGGAGTCACCATCGCCCAGGGAGGTGTTCTTCCAAACATCCAGGCTGTCCTTCTACCCAAGAAGACATCCGGAGGCAAGAAGGCTTAAAGGGGAGGTTGCATTGCAATCGCCCATCGATTACCAACGGCTCTTTTAAGGGCCATCAAATCACCCAGAAAGACATACTCATTCCTCTCCTCAAACATGCTTGCGTCAGTGTCTTATTTCTCCTTTTAAGTTAGATGTATCAGCTAGCTGCAACCCTAATAATCGTGGGGCTTCGGACCCTCAGCCAAAAACCAAAGGTCAGAAACCCCAAGATTTGAGTGAAAACTCCTGCTGGACAGAAATCTAACATCCCATAAAATAAAAAAAATTAAAAAACTATATATAATGTATGTAGGGAACTTTTCACATGATTTTGGCCGCAGGTTTTATGAATTAAGTATTTAGCAAGAGATCTTGGATTAGGGGATAAAGGGAACTTATTATTATTATTATTATTTATTAATAATTTTTGTAACTTTTGGGGTTTGAAATAAAAATAGATATTGAGTTTTGCTGCTTCAATGAGCTTACTGGTAGCAATGCATCTGGGGTGTTAAGTCAGATCCTAAGGGCTTTATTATTAATAGTCTTAGAAATTTGAAACTTGTAACAACTAACGAGGCATATACTACCGCAAGTATTAATCGTTTCGCACCTTTCAATGTTATTAAGTCTGGAAATTTTAGTCGGTGTGTTACGTAATCAATTCGCAAAGCCAAGCCGAGGGAACGAGCATCAGCTCAAATTTTCCCCCGATCTACTGCGAGAGCCTATTGAAATGCCCGAGGCAGGTAAACTGTTATGGCAGTGGTATTAAATTTAAGATCTTCCGTGCTTTGAACGATAGAGATATTACTACGTTTTTAAGATTTACTTCTCTTGTATTGGAGATCGTTAACATACACGCTGATGTGTGTCAACCCATGTTAACACGCTTATAATACCAAGGCGATTAGGATAGAGTGTGTGTGTGTGTGGATTAGGGGTTATGATTATGAGTTAGGGATAAGCTCACTTTGATTATTGATTAGTGAATTGCATCATGCACGAAGGGAATCACCAACCACCCAGCATAGAAGTAATAATTACAATAATAATGATAATCATTAAAAAAAAAAAAAAAAAAAAAAAAATAATAATGAGACGACAAGTTGCATGTTCGGAGGGAGAGAAAAATCTGCTTTAACTGGTAGATATGATGGCCCTTAAAAGAGCCGTTGGTTTTCGAGAATCCGTCGGAGACAGATACGATCTAAGCACGTTCGCCTCGGATTCGGCGAGCCAGCTGGATGTCCTTGGGCATGATGGTGACACGCTTGGCGTGGATGGCGCAAAGGTTGGTGTCTTCGAAGAGGCCGACGAGGTAGGCTTCGCTGGCTTCCTGGAGAGCCATGACTGCGGAGCTCTGGAATCGAAGCTCGGTCTTGAAGTCCTGGGCGATCTCACGTACGAGACGCTGGAAGGGCAGTTTGCGGATGAGCAGCTCGGTACTCTTCTGGTAACGCCTGATCTCACGAAGGGCGACAGTTCCTGGCCTGTAACGATGTGGCTTCTTGACACCACCGGTGGCAGGGGCACTCTTACGGGCGGCCTTGGTTGCCAACTGTTTTCGTGGAGCCTTTCCTCCAGTGGATTTACGTGCGGTTTGCTTGGTACGAGCCATATTTTCTCAGTCTGTGTTCTATCAGTACAAAGATGTAATGAAGCACGGACTACAAGAAACCGCACGTTATAAGCAGCTCCCCTCAAACAACCCGCTAATCGCGTCACTCGACCTGTGCTCGATTCTGATTGGCCGAGTGCGACAGCCGCGAGTCGTTCTGATTAGCTAAGCGGCAATGGCAAATTTCAGGAGCCTAATTTAAGCGAACGGTAGTCGAAACTGCTCATGCCGGGCAGGAAAATGGTAGTCACTTTCATAAAGTATCTATTTCTTAGACTTTCTGCCATTTAAAATGACGAAAAATTGTTGAAAACTCTTATCGAAAACCCTCCAGCTTCGCATTTGACAGTCAGTCAGCAATCCCCAATTGTGACGTCATGAACATTACCTTCGTCGATTGGTCAGATTAGGCTAACACAGAGTTAGCGTCAAGTGTAATTTTACGTGTGATATTTTAACGGAATGACAGGGTGAAGCCAATATTCGACCATTCGGGACAAATTTGGCCTTATCGAATTCACCCCTCACCGATATTTCATAACATAGAACATCACACGACGAACAAGAAACGGCATCAAACTCCGCCGAGCTTCCATTCCCACGGGTTCTGATGCAGACATCGGGGTAGTTCGCTTACGTCCGTTCAAAACATCGCCTGCTTGACGGGTATCGCTAATATAATGCCACACATTGAGGGACTTTCTACATTTTACTGTGAGTACTCTTACATAGAACAACAACAATCAACATGTCTGGACGTGGTAAAGGAGGAAAGGGACTTGGAAAGGGAGGCGCCAAGCGTCACCGAAAAGTGTTGCGTGATAACATCCAGGGTATCACCAAACCCGCCATCCGTCGTCTCGCTCGTCGTGGTGGAGTAAAACGTATCTCCGGACTCATCTACGAAGAGACCCGTGGTGTCCTGAAGGTCTTCTTAGAAAACGTCATCCGTGATGCCGTCACATACTGTGAGCACGCCAAGAGAAAGACTGTCACCGCCATGGACGTCGTCTATGCCTTGAAACGTCAAGGGCGTACCCTGTACGGATTCGGAGGCTAGATGCATCTTTCCTGTCACGAAGACGAATCGAAATCCAACGGCTCTTTTAAGGGCCATCAAATATCCCCAGAGAGAGTTACTCATTCCTCTCCCTCGAAACATGCAATTCGTCGTCTTAATTCTTTTCTTTGTGTGAGTGAATGTATGTGTGTGTGTATGTATACGCCAGCATCGGGCAAAATAAGTTATATGCATAGGCAATTTTGCTAGAAATTTCAAAACACCGTAATTGAAATCCACCCCCTCCCTCAAGTGAAGTCCCCCCCCCCTTTAGTAATCCCTACCTAATTGGCTCTTCAGTTCCGACCTCCTGTTTGTTTATATAGACAACTTTCCCTAGGAAAAAAAAAGAAGTGTCTATTCTACAAAACTTCAATATTATCCCCCGTAGGACCTCTTGCGAAGGTCGAGCAGGGGTAAACTCCTTTTATTTATACTCAAGTGAAGTCGGTTATTATACGTAATAAAATTCTGCAACAACCCCCAGTTCACCAATACAGCAAACCAGTGAAGTTCTAAGACATACGACCCAAGAAGCAAGACAATACGAACTTCCCCCACCCCTCCACCCCCCTCCCGAATCGCTACTTGTCCATTGAACACAATGCATGCACGACTGTACCGTTACACGATTAGTCCCAAATGCGAGACAACATATCATTTGAAAATGCGCCCTTTTTTTACCACTGCCAGAACAGTTTCCCTTGCCTCGGGCATTTTATTTGGCTCACGCGGTAGATCACTGGTAATGTGAGCCGAGGAAGTTACTTTTCCAAGCTCGCTAGGCTTGGCGAGTCGATTACGTAACACGCATGCTATTGTTCCAGACTAATTAGCTAGAAAGGTGCAGAAGTTGACAGTGGCGAAAAATGAACGTCAGTCTTACTAAAGAGCGGATTTTCATATGTGGCTATGTCGCGATCATCGCAAGTGAAACTATTGAGTGTTTGTGTGTGGTGGGGGAGGACTTAGAGGTTATTTATCGTTATTGTTGGATTTATTATGGATTATTATGGATTCTAATACCTGTCTTGTCTCCTTACACCGTACAAACCTAGCAGAACCCTACGGTCATCATCGCAGGAATTGCTCAAGGAGAAGAGAACAAGATGCAAGACCGGCGACAGAGCCTTCTCAGTCAGCGCTCCCAGAATGCCTATACCGAACTCTGTGAGTGTATGCATTTCTCTTACCACTTTTAAAAACTGCTTTGAAAGCATATTATGTTAGACTCGCTTTTACTGTGTGATTGACTGTGTTTTAACTGTTATTGTGCATAGATACTACGTTTGGAACTAGTTACTTAATTCTGAACATTTTATTTTTTTTAATATTTATCTTTCATTTATTTAGTACGTTTAGACTCTATTTTGTATCGTTCAGTATTGGGTATTTGATCTGTTTTAGGATTTTGTAATAATTCTCTTACTGTAATGTTTTTTTTTTTTTTTTAATTTAAAAATTTTCATTTATTTACTACGTTTAGGGCTCTATTTTGTATCGTTTAGTATTTAGGCTTTTACAATAATTCTCTTACTGTACTATAGTTCCTCATACTTATATATATTTAAACCTGGACTATGATTGAATCTATTTACATGCTTCTTAAATTGTTTTGGACTATATGCGTTTTAGTATCGTTTAGTACGGGTGTGTTTTTTTTTTTTTTTTATATTGTTGCCTTTGGCTTTTACTTCTTTTTTTTTTCTTTTTTTGGCGCAGCTTTGCTGATTATGCGCTATATAAATATCACTTATTAATATTATTATTATCGATAAACGGGCCCCAGAACGTGATCAACTACACGGTCAATGGCTTGAGAGTAACAGGTATATATGATACAATGTTAGATTACTTAAAATAAGAGACAACGAAACTGCATGTTTGAGGAGGGGGAGATAAGTCTGCCGTTTCTGGAATATAGGATGGCCCTTAAAAGAGCCGTTGGATGTCGAGCCTTCTACACGAGAAGAACAATCTACTTGGAGGTGGTGTACTTGGTGACAGCCTTGGTACCCTCTGAGACGGCATGCTTGGCGAGCTCACCAGGCAGCAACAGTCTGACGGCGGTCTGGACCTCCCGACTGGTGATGGTGGACTTCCTGTTGTAGTGGGCCAAACGGGAAGCTTCGGCGGCGATACGCTCGAAGATGTCGTTCACGAAGCTGTTCATGATAGACATAGCACGGCTAGAGATACCGGTGTCTGGGTGGACCTGCTTCATGACTTTGTAGATGTAGATACTGTAAGTCTCACGCCTGGTCCTTCGCCTCTTCTTGTCTCCTGGGTTGCGAGGTGCCTTGGACTTGGCGGCCTTCTTTGCTCCCTTTCCTGCAGCTTTTGGTGCCATTTTGGACGTGAAGTTTTCGTTGCGATACGGTAAGTAAAGCGATGAGTGAATGAGTGTCCTCCACGCTGCGAAATGTATTTATGACAGATTTGATATCACTTCAGCGAAGCAGAAAAACTTCCCATATTGACAAAGCACGTGCTATGCATTGCACAGCACACACGAGCTGGCCAATCACAATGCGGAAGCTTTTCTTAATTCTTTCACGCATTGTACGATCAGGGCAAAGGGTGGCAAAGAATCCCCTCATAAGGGCACTGTGCTGTAGCTTTAGAGTCCGGACTACTTGAATGAGAGCTTTCCGGCAGGCAAATCATTTCTTTGATTCGTTTCAAGTCGAAAACATACCCAAATTTACTTCATCATGACTGGCAGGGGCAAAGGTGGTAAGGCCAGGGCAAAGGCCAAGAGTCGATCTGCAAGAGCAGGGCTTCAATTCCCAGTAGGTCGTGTACACAGGTTCCTGCGAAGAGGAAATTACGCCCAGAGGATCGGCGCTGGCGCACCCGTCTACCTGGCTGCCGTACTAGAATACCTCGCCGCCGAGATCTTGGAATTGGCCGGTAACGCTGCACGTGACAACAAGAAGACCAGGATCATCCCCCGTCATCTCCAACTCGCCATCCGAAACGACGAGGAGTTGAACAAACTCTTGAGCGGAGTCACCATCGCCCAGGGAGGTGTTCTTCCAAACATCCAGGCTGTCCTTCTACCCAAGAAGACATCCGGAGGCAAGAAGGCTTAAAGGGGAGGTTGCATTGCAATCGCCCATCGATTACCAACGGCTCTTTTAAGGGCCATCAAATCACCCAGAAAGACATACTCATTCCTCTCCTCAAACATGCTTGCGTCAGTGTCTTATTTCTCCTTTTAAGTTAGATGTATCAGCTAGCTGCAACCCTAATAATCGTGGGGCTTCGGACCCTCAGCCAAAAACCAAAGGTCAGAAACCCCAAGATTTGAGTGAAAACTCCTGCTGGACAGAAATCTAACATCCCATAAAATAAAAAAAATTAAAAAACTATATATAATGTATGTAGGGAACTTTTCACATGATTTTGGCCGCAGGTTTTATGAATTAAGTATTTAGCAAGAGATCTTGGATTAGGGGATAAAGGGAACTTATTATTATTATTATTATTTATTAATAATTTTTGTAACTTTTGGGGTTTGAAATAAAAATAGATATTGAGTTTTGCTGCTTCAATGAGCTTACTGGTAGCAATGCATCTGGGGTGTTAAGTCAGATCCTAAGGGCTTTATTATTAATAGTCTTAGAAATTTGAAACTTGTAACAACTAACGAGGCATATACTACCGCAAGTATTAATCGTTTCGCACCTTTCAATGTTATTAAGTCTGGAAATTTTAGTCGGTGTGTTACGTAATCAATTCGCAAAGCCAAGCCGAGGGAACGAGCATCAGCTCAAATTTTCCCCCGATCTACTGCGAGAGCCTATTGAAATGCCCGAGGCAGGTAAACTGTTATGGCAGTGGTATTAAATTTAAGATCTTCCGTGCTTTGAACGATAGAGATATTACTACGTTTTTAAGATTTACTTCTCTTGTATTGGAGATCGTTAACATACACGCTGATGTGTGTCAACCCATGTTAACACGCTTATAATACCAAGGCGATTAGGATAGAGTGTGTGTGTGTGTGGATTAGGGGTTATGATTATGAGTTAGGGATAAGCTCACTTTGATTATTGATTAGTGAATTGCATCATGCACGAAGGGAATCACCAACCACCCAGCATAGAAGTAATAATTACAATAATAATGATAATCATTAAAAAAAAAAAAAAAAAAAAAAAAATAATAATGAGACGACAAGTTGCATGTTCGGAGGGAGAGAAAAATCTGCTTTAACTGGTAGATATGATGGCCCTTAAAAGAGCCGTTGGTTTTCGAGAATCCGTCGGAGACAGATACGATCTAAGCACGTTCGCCTCGGATTCGGCGAGCCAGCTGGATGTCCTTGGGCATGATGGTGACACGCTTGGCGTGGATGGCGCAAAGGTTGGTGTCTTCGAAGAGGCCGACGAGGTAGGCTTCGCTGGCTTCCTGGAGAGCCATGACTGCGGAGCTCTGGAATCGAAGCTCGGTCTTGAAGTCCTGGGCGATCTCACGTACGAGACGCTGGAAGGGCAGTTTGCGGATGAGCAGCTCGGTACTCTTCTGGTAACGCCTGATCTCACGAAGGGCGACAGTTCCTGGCCTGTAACGATGTGGCTTCTTGACACCACCGGTGGCAGGGGCACTCTTACGGGCGGCCTTGGTTGCCAACTGTTTTCGTGGAGCCTTTCCTCCAGTGGATTTACGTGCGGTTTGCTTGGTACGAGCCATATTTTCTCAGTCTGTGTTCTATCAGTACAAAGATGTAATGAAGCACGGACTACAAGAAACCGCACGTTATAAGCAGCTCCCCTCAAACAACCCGCTAATCGCGTCACTCGACCTGTGCTCGATTCTGATTGGCCGAGTGCGACAGCCGCGAGTCGTTCTGATTAGCTAAGCGGCAATGGCAAATTTCAGGAGCCTAATTTAAGCGAACGGTAGTCGAAACTGCTCATGCCGGGCAGGAAAATGGTAGTCACTTTCATAAAGTATCTATTTCTTAGACTTTCTGCCATTTAAAATGACGAAAAATTGTTGAAAACTCTTATCGAAAACCCTCCAGCTTCGCATTTGACAGTCAGTCAGCAATCCCCAATTGTGACGTCATGAACATTACCTTCGTCGATTGGTCAGATTAGGCTAACACAGAGTTAGCGTCAAGTGTAATTTTACGTGTGATATTTTAACGGAATGACAGGGTGAAGCCAATATTCGACCATTCGGGACAAATTTGGCCTTATCGAATTCACCCCTCACCGATATTTCATAACATAGAACATCACACGACGAACAAGAAACGGCATCAAACTCCGCCGAGCTTCCATTCCCACGGGTTCTGATGCAGACATCGGGGTAGTTCGCTTACGTCCGTTCAAAACATCGCCTGCTTGACGGGTATCGCTAATATAATGCCACACATTGAGGGACTTTCTACATTTTACTGTGAGTACTCTTACATAGAACAACAACAATCAACATGTCTGGACGTGGTAAAGGAGGAAAGGGACTTGGAAAGGGAGGCGCCAAGCGTCACCGAAAAGTGTTGCGTGATAACATCCAGGGTATCACCAAACCCGCCATCCGTCGTCTCGCTCGTCGTGGTGGAGTAAAACGTATCTCCGGACTCATCTACGAAGAGACCCGTGGTGTCCTGAAGGTCTTCTTAGAAAACGTCATCCGTGATGCCGT